>NW_018108396.1:0-4550 GCF_000183805.2 Loa loa | reverse complement strand
AATAATAATAATAATAATAATAATAATAATAACAATAATAATAATAATAATAATAATAATATTATAATAATGATAATTACTAATAATAACAATAATTAGTAATAATAATAATAGTAATAATAATAATAAATAACAATTGCTATTTTAAAATTACTATTTAATAACATAATAATAGCAGTAGTAATAATAAGTGAAAAATTTTTCAAATCAGTCATCATTTTTCACTTTTTTAAAATGAAAACAAATTTAAAAATTATTCAAATAAAATGAAATTTATATCATACAATTTCTCGTTTGCTTATTATCTCATTCCATCCCTTTCTTTTTTTTTTTTTTTGGAATATCTCGGAAAAATCTAGAGAAAAAATAGTAATTAAATGTTGCAAATGAGAAAAATTCAAAAAAAAAACAATTACTTATATTTTTAGAAAAAAAAAGTGGTAATTATTATAAATAGTAATTCAAAAATGTTAAATTCCAGAATTACTAAAGATGATGTTTTTAGGATAAATCCCGAGACGAGAAGTAACAAGGGAGAAAGAGGAGCAAAGAGAGAGGGAACAATAGATAGGCGGGAGAAAAAGAAACGGGATGATACATGGCCTAGACCAAAAAAAAATCTCATAAGATGATTATCAGAGGATGAAGAGAAATACAGAAATAAAAGATAAAAAAAAGAAGGGGAAGAAAGTGCATGATGAGCAGCAGATGATGAAAGATTGAATGATAATATTCGCGATCATGATCATAATCATGATTACAATCGTAATTTTACGCCATTATTATGACTGCTATCATATAGTATCCCACATTTTAATAATGAAAGAAGGGATAAATGGATGGAGAAAGGGAAAGGGAGAGAGAGAGAGAAAGAGAGAGGGAGAAAGAAAAAGAGGGGAAAAAAGAGGTAAAAACCGGAACAGAGAAATACGAAATGTGATAAAATACTTAACTTACCGATCATTTTGCATCGTTTTGTTGATTGATGGAAAGATTGATGAGGGTGACGAAATGGCAGTTGCCGCCGCCGCCGCAGCAGCGGCGGCACCGGACATTGTACGTAACATATTAACATATGCAACCGGATCAATCATTTGCGTATGCCAAATACCTTTAGCTGGTGGTGATGATTGTTCAGGTGGTATTACTAGGCTTGTAGCAGTAGTGGTAGTGGATGATGACAATGATGGTGATAATGAGGAAGATACAGATGAGATTGTTGATATGGTTGATCCTGAACACATGGATATACAAGCTGATCCACTAGCTAATATAGCAGCTGCAGCAGCGGCTGCTTCTTTTTCTTTTTGCCGATTAGCTAATTTTCGAACCATAGCATCAAGACGATTTCCGCAACCATCACGTTTACGTCGATTATGATTACCGATAGTAGTTATACTACTCGTACTAGTACCATCCCGATTACTACCATTGCTTAGGCTAATATTATCATTTAATGTAAGAGTACCACCAAGGATACTACTATTTAGACCAGTAATAGTTTGATTATTTTCTGGATGATGATAGGGTGAAACAGGTGATGCCATCGTTGTTGGAATTAATGATGAACATGGTGTGCTACTTATTGAACTTGTTGATGCTGGTAATTCTGGTGAAGATGTGGAAGCATTGGTGGATGATTTGAAACTTGATTTTGGTGATGCTAAACAGTAACCGGAGGATGATTGTCCATGAGGGTCACAATCAGACTGTGCCTCATTTATTGTTTGTACACCACTGCAACATATTAAATAAAGTTTATTATTAAAGGGATTAAAGTCATCTGTTGGAAAAGTGTCCAGAGATATAAAATTACCGAATGTTAGTATTGCAATATATAAGATTATCAAGCTTAAGTTCGATTCAAGTTTAATTTGCGACAGATAAACTTGTAAATGGCCAAAAAGTTTGGATATTAGAAACATCGGTTAAATATCTTATCTGAGACTTTTTCTTTTTTTAAATCTTATCTGAAATTTCGAAGATTTCATCTCTAGCAATATCACCTAGAAACCTAGAAATCATTGTTGAAGAGGTAGGTATAAGAGGGAAGAAGAGAGGAACGAGAGGAGAAGAAGGGGAAGGGGGAAGAAAATGATACCTATCAGCCTGGGTTATCGGTGGTTCATCGACCCGTCCGTTGAGAGCATCCTGGATGAACCGTTTCAATTGGCGGATTTCTCTTAACAGCTCACTCTTCGAATCATCTTTATCGATAATTAGCTGAAGCGGTAAGATATTCAGATCAGCGGCGACAAATACCGGTGATTGGTCTGAGCTGGTGATCCGATCGTACAAGTACAACAGATCACTATCGTCATCAGCATGATCATCGGGATCAGTTGTATCTGCCGGATATGTGGCCGTAGCCACTTCCGGTAGTGATACGGAAGGTAAAAGCTCGGTAAGCGTTGAGTGAGCCATTGATCGGGCGCTTTTTGAGAAGTGATTGTGGAGAAGCGCCTTTAATTGTTCCGGTAATAGGCTATGGCGGTAATTGTGAATAAAACAGAGGAGCGAATTGACAACAATGGGCCGATCCATTTACGGATTGATGATGATCGAGAGGTGATGGAGGTGGAGGGGGAGGACAGGGAGGGCAGTTGACAGTAGAGAGGACACACAAGGAGGGGAGGAGGAGGAGGAGGGGGTTCGCTCGTTACAGGGAGGGAGCGATGGCGAGGCGAGAGGCAAGCAACTTGGTGTAATGTCTTCTCTCGGGACGACCGACTGATGGGCACAACTCCGTTCCGTTATCGCCACCCATCCATCCAACCCCCCCAACTCAAACTCGTTATCAGAGGGAAAGCAAGGAGAGGGGGAGAGGGGGGGCACACAAGAGGAGGGGAGGAGGAAAAACTGTGCCCAACCCACCCACCCGAAATCAACTCACCCTCCTATAGATGCACAAAGATACACACGGACACGGACACGCAATACACGTATCTCGTTGTCACCCTCTCGTGTACTTCCAAAAAGGTCGGTCACAACTCAACCAAACGGTCATCATTTCTCGCAAACCAGGCAAAACTATATTTCCTTCCAATCCCGGTTGCACTCCTCACCATCGGGACACGACGTCTTTCTATCCCCTCTCCTCTCCTCCCGTAAGCTTCCTCTCCTCTGGCTCTCTTCTGCTGTCCCATCTTCCTTCCTTTCATCTATTGGCAGTTTCCTCCTCCTTTTCCTCCTCCTCCTCCTCCTCTTCCATTACTAGCCTTTAAAGCTACCCAGCCTGAAAAGCCTTATTTTCCCCCACAATTAGTTATTAAACTGTTTACAGAAATATCACCTTATCGAAAGGAAACAAGGAAGAGGAAGGAGGAGTACGAGGGGAAAAGAATGAAGGCAGAAGAGCGGGGTATAAGAGGAGAGAGGAGGACAGGGGAGAGGGGGGAGCGGGGAGAAGGGGGTAAATCATCCCAAACCTCCCATTTGCGTAGCTGTCTCTTTCAATGGATAATCATCACATCCCCCCCCCCCTCCCTTTCTCCCCATTTCCCTTAGGAATTCATCAATTTCATCCATTTATTTCCCCCTCCCCTTCCTCTCCTGTTTCATTCTTCTTCCTCCATTACCGTAACCCTTGTTAGAATTTTCGCATTTTAACCAAAAAAAAATAAAAAAATAAAAATAAAAAAACAAAGAAAAAACGAAAAACAAAATCACACCTCATTTCATTTCATTTCATCTCATTTCATTCTTTCACTCTTTCCAATTTTTTTCCCCCTCACACAATTCCTCTTATTTTTTTTTTTATTAATCTTTCCAAAAATTTTTTAACTTCTAATTAAATTAATTAAAATTATGAAATAATCATTTCCTAATTATTATTATCATTATCATTATTATTACTATTGCTATTACTATTATTATTACTATTATTACTATTATTATCAATAATTCAAACTATACAATTAAAGGTAGAAGAGATGAAGAAGGAGGAGGGAATGATGTAAAAGAGCATTCAATATGCAAATGTACCATCCATGTGGCTACCACTACCATCACCACCATCATCATCAACATCGTCATCACCTCATTCTCGTTGCTTTCTATTGCAACCACAGTTTTGTTGCTGATAACACCCCATCATCATCAGCTCTATTATGTATGTCATAGGTATGTGTATGTTTGTGTATGTATCTATCTATGTCTGTGTATATGTGTGTATATGTATGTGTATGTGTGTATGTGCATGTGTGTGTGTATGTGTGTGTGTGTGTGTGTCTATCTATACAGGTAGATGTATATATTTGTACTATTACTACCACTACTATAACCTACTATAAGAGGAAAAGGAAGAGCATATCCCTAAAAGTCTATACATCATTTGCCAATGTAATCAACCAGAGATAATGCAATTACAGCCTCAATCAACAGTGACAGTCTATTTTGTATGTTCTCGATGATGTGACAGATTGCATTCGCATTACCTTTTCACCTCTTCTTTCCAATCAATCTATCTATTTTTTTTCCCTACCCTAAAAAAAAAATCTTTTCCTTCTTTTTTTTCTTTCTTTTTCTTTGCTCTCTTTTTATTTTTACAC
>NW_018108395.1:110237-113054 GCF_000183805.2 Loa loa | reverse complement strand
AAAGCAGATCTTGAAGCAGGACTTTATTTTTCTTGCTGAATTTATGGATACTGAAGTTGTTAAAACAAAAAGAAAAACGAGTCTCTAGAAATTACATGGTCCTTTTTATTTTTCAAGCATTTCAGTGTTTGAAACTTTCCTGCTTTATCTTACAGAATGCTCTACATCGGAATTGCTTTTTTACATTCCTGGATTAAACGTTAATGGTCTCACTGAAGATGACATTCGTGACTTTCCTCAAGAGAGTCGTCATTTTGCTAATGATAATTTGGCTGAGCTGTTGGAATCTGTCAACATCAATAGTTCAGCTAATTCTTCAGTGATGGTCGAAGGTGACTCTGTAATAACAAAAGAATCATGTAATGAGTCGGAAACTGAAGAAGTGGATGCAGAATTTGAGGCAAGATTTTTTGAATTTCCATTGAGCTGTTCGTAGAAAAATTGCGCTCACTTTATAGCTGCATCGGTCTAGTAACTCCATACTGCAGCGCAAACTTGCTAAATACTAATACAAAGTCTTTTTTTTTATTTTTTGAAGTTCTTCATAACTTTCCAGTGCAGTTCGATGTAATCCTTGTTTTGTTTTCTGTCGTCAAAATCTGAGGGATTTGTTTTGCAATTTATAGTAATATAACTGATAATTATTTTATACTCTTTAGACAGACCTATTTTATGCTATACTGAAAAGAATTACTTTTTTTTTACAATTCTACTCCTGGACGAAATATTGTAAAAATGTTCCGAAATTGTTTAATAATATAACCGGCTAGATAATGTATACTGTTTCTCATTAACAATAAGCACAATTTAGATTCTCTTTGCTGAAATACAAGCACTGCTAATTTAATTGAAAAGTAAGGAAAATTTTACTTGATAGTTCGCATAACTTTAATTTAAAAGGAATTTTAGAAAGTGCATGTGATTTGCTGTGTTTTATTAATCATTTTCTTATTTTAAGCAACTGGTGATCAGAGCGGAAGAGGTAGAACCTTCACCAAGTGGAAAAGATGAGCTACAAACGCAAAATAAAGAATATTCTTATGCTCATGTTTTGAACACATCAAAAAATGTTGACGATTATGAAGTATTAAAAAACAATATGGCAAGAAAGGTGAAAATCATAAATTTTATATTCCTTCAATCCAGAAACACTTTAGCTTTAATTGGTTTTCTACAGCTGGCAGTCATAACAGCTAGTATCTAATTAATGGGTGAGTTAAACGGTATGGTCTCACAGCTGTTCCACAATTCTTTTTCACCTTATGATCATGACCAAATTAATTCTTAACAGCATAAATGTGGTAATATACAATAAGGCAGTACTACAAATAATTTTGCAAAATTCTAGATCCCTTCCACCTACTCTCTATCGTATGTTTGCTATTCGGGAGTAAATTCCATATTTCAGTATCCGTTTGAACTGGATCCATTCCAACAGCAGGCAGTTGTCTGTTTAGATCGTGGTGATTCCGTATTCGTTGCCGCTCATACTTCGGCCGGTAAAACCGTTGTTGCTGAATATGCTGTTGCTTTGTGCAGTTTGCATAAAACCAGGTAAAGTTGATTTTTAAATTTTTAAGCTGTTTTAATATAGAAAAATGAAGTTAGTTTTAATGGCTTTATTTCTCGCTGTAATATAAATGCTTAATTTTATAGTCAAAGTAATTTACTTGTGATAAAGACTTGTGACTCACCGACAGCATTACATTGGCCATTGTGACTTTGCCCGAGGAAGTCACGGACAGATCTAGTGAATTCTGTAAAGAACTCGAAACAATTATGATTTATCATGATAATCTGGATATGTAATCAGTTAGAGGAGTTAATTGAATTAGTCCTCATGTTGTCACAGTAACACAGATTTTGATTTTTTGCAGGGCAATATATACATCACCAATAAAAGCACTTTCAAATCAGAAATTTCGCGAATTTAAGCTGATTTTCGAAGATGTTGGTCTTATAACAGGTGATATACAACTGCATCCAGAAGCTTTTTGTCTCATAATGACAACAGAAGTTTTAAGGTTAATTTTGGTTTTTTTCGAATGATTGAGGAAACAGTGTAGAGGACTGCAAACGTGATTTTTTATATCGCACTCTGGGAGTTAATCTATATAGGAAACGTGTGCTCACTCTGGTTCTACTTCATATAATATAACTATAGATGTGGAACTTTCAAAGATTGTTTTCGACCACTGATCTCTTCTTGTTAGTGTTTAATATAACATATTTTAAAAAATACATATTTGAAAAAATATTTCGATGCATAACGGCATCTCTGCAGTACCTTTATCCTATGTCATTATTTATAATTTTTGAATTCGTTTCAGATCTATGCTTTATAATGGGTCGGAAATTATCCGCGAATTAGAATGGGTCATTTTCGATGAGGTACATTATATCAATGATGCGGAGGTTTGTTCAGAATTCTTAAAAACAGTTTCACTGATGCACTATATGAAGCTGCATCATATCATTTTCTAGAGAAATAACAGTGACAATCGCGAATACTCCTTGAATGTTAATAGTACTGCACTGATCATTGTTGGAACAACAGTAAATAAGTTTGTTCATGCTATTCTTTCCGGGACGGTATTCATAATAAGATCATCAGTATATTCCTTTGTTTGCATCTTTTTAGGCTATCGCTGATATGGATCATCTTGAAACTTTAAAACATTAATTCTATGCTCTCTACCAACATTATTCAGCTATTTCCGCTTCCTCACTGTGATAAGGCATGCAAATTAGGTGTAACAGTCAGCTAAAAATAATTATTTATAATTTTTTTAGCGTGGACATGTTTGGGAGGGAAGG
>NW_018108395.1:106214-110029 GCF_000183805.2 Loa loa | reverse complement strand
CAGTTTCACTGATGCACTATATGAAGCTGCATCATATCATTTTCTAGAGAAATAACAGTGACAATCGCGAATACTCCTTGAATGTTAATAGTACTGCACTGATCATTGTTGGAACAACAGTAAATAAGTTTGTTCATGCTATTCTTTCCGGGACGGTATTCATAATAAGATCATCAGTATATTCCTTTGTTTGCATCTTTTTAGGCTATCGCTGATATGGATCATCTTGAAACTTTAAAACATTAATTCTATGCTCTCTACCAACATTATTCAGCTATTTCCGCTTCCTCACTGTGATAAGGCATGCAAATTAGGTGTAACAGTCAGCTAAAAATAATTATTTATAATTTTTTTAGCGTGGACATGTTTGGGAGGAAGTGCTAATTATGCTGCCAGCTCATGCGAAAATTGTCATGTTAAGTGCTACCGTGCCTAATTGTGTTGAATTTGCTGATTGGGTTGGGTAAGTCTTTGCTTTCTGTAGTTTGAAATTGTCGTTTCGTTACATTGAAGTTGCGAGCTTCTTCTAAGTCATTCTTATCTGGTTTTTTTACTAGTCAAAGGGAAAAACCAAATCCAGTTTAGTCAAGGAATTTCGACCAATTCAAAAATAACATCATTTTTCATTTTATTTTCGTTTTCCCGTCGATATAAAAATTTCAGACGCATCAAAAAAAAACAGATTTATGTGATTATGACTGCACGACGTCCTGTGCCATTGGAACACTTTTTGTATACTGGGCAAGATGGTAAAACTAAGAAGGATATGTTTAAAATTATCGATAGCGATGGACAGTTTGTGCAAAAAGGGTATCAACTTGACATTGGAATTCATTTCATGAATTTATATTTTGCATATTTTGCTTTAATTGTTGTCCACGCTCCTATCGAATCCCCTTGATCACGAATAGAGCAGTTGGTCGTTCAGGTTCAATATGCTTAAAGAACGGAAACTATGACTTGCATTAATGGATGATCTCTGTTTAACATGCTGCTTGAAAACTTGTTGAAAGCTTTTCACTGTTTCAGTTACTAATAAATAACATTTAATAGATTTATTAAGCGTTGTGGTTTGGATTACATGATTGTAGGCATTCAGCATCAAAAATATTTTCCAGATTGATGGAAGCTTAGGAAAATATTTTGCCGGTCCCCTCTTCTACTGCAGTGATATCTTTTGTTTAAATTTAAAGAAATTTATTGTTTGCTCATACATTTTAAAGATACTCTCTCGCAAGTGCAGCAAAAGCAAGTATACGGAAAGCAAGTGCAAACATGGGACCTATTGGTTATCGACCAAATAATAAAATTTTAAGTTATTTGAAAAATTATTATAACTTTTTTGATTTCATTTGACTTTATTTTATTATTTTTTAAATTTCATCTAGATTCTGCAATCTGCAATTTAATCTGTTTAATTTTTAAAGCCACATTTTACATAATTTATGCGTCTTCATATTCTGATGTTTACAGGACAAGAATGTTTACATCACTGTTATCGACCATCTACGCATGCAGAACATGTTACCAGTCATTGTTTTTGTTTTTTCTAGACGAAGGTTTGACTTTCCTCTCTGTTTGTTCTTTGTCATAAGAAACAGCTAGTAAAAGAAAACTCAACCATGTCATTCTATTCTTCGGAAAAAAAAAATCTAATTTACTCAGGTATTTGGTAACAGCGCTGCAATATTGCTATTATGCTTTTCTGACCGTGGGTGCGAGTTTGATGAAAATGGTCGCATCACTATGGTTTTTGATTTAAAATCATTTCAAGTTTCATATTAATTTACGAATAATTACTCTAAGATGTGATGATAATGCATATTTGTTGCGATCAGTTGATTTGACTACAGAAAAGGAAAAGTCTAGTATACATCATTTCTTCTCAAAGTGTATTGCGCGCTTGAGGGGTTCGGACAAACGTCTTCCCCAGGTTAGTTTTATAACCCATTCCATTAGTAATATTCCTTCATTTAGTTTATTAAACACGATCCTTCTAGTGTTATTAAATGATGCAGCCAAGCTATCAGAACTATTAGAAATTGTTTTCCACCATTTATTTTTTCATCCACTGCATATTTTTTGTCCACTTGGTATAGCCGTTTTATTTTCTGTAGATAGCATTATTTAATGAATCTTGAAGACCGGTAAAATAAAAAAAGAAATTATAAAGTCTTAGAACATTGGAACGCAACTAGTTTTTTCTTTACTCTTGATGTTGCGATAATGTCTTTTTTTAATGTCGCTACGCTTTCTTCATTAACGTGTCGCTGCTGCATTGTCGCTTATTCGGCAAATTGTTTTCCCAATTCATTTATTAAATTTGATCTTTCAAGAAATTACCAGTGATATTTTAACCAACTTCAGTGTGTTTTGTAAATTATGCCAATTTAATTCAGTCCCGAGCAAAATTTTTAAATCTTCCTAGGTACTACAAATGAAGGAATTGTGCAAGCATGGTTTTGCAATACATCACAGTGGTATTTTGCCAATTCTAAAAGAAGTTGTCGAATTGCTTTTCCAAAAAGGACTGGTCAAGGTATTTGCTTTCACAATACAAGCGAAAATTAGCTTCCTGAATTTTACATTTTCAAATTTGTTTTTCGAGATCTTGAACACATGCAGTAGAATAAGGTAGGATTTTTGAGGTAGAATGTTTTTTAGCGCATCAGTTTATAAATAGCCAAATTGGGAATTTATTTCGATGTGCAAGCATTATTCTTCTGGCTGTTAGTTTGAAACCAATGTTGTAGGTATTGTTTGCTACTGAAACTTTTGCTATGGGTGTCAATATGCCCGCTCGGACGGTAATTTTCGACTCACTGCAGAAACATGATGGCCGTCAGTTGCGAATGTTGAATCCCGGGGAATATATTCAGGTATTCTGCCAATTTTTTTATAAATCCTTATTGGAGAAGTTTCAATAAATAGTATTGGTAATAGTAATAATGCTGCTGTAGTATTAACACAGAGCCTGGCATCTCTTCCGGAAGTTCAAGGCAGCTGAAAATATCCATTCAAATGTCCGTTTACGGGAAAGCTTCAATTCACGACAGGGTTACCGGAAGGTGGAGTAATTTAAGACGGTTACTGATACCGTTGTGTTAAGAACAGTGAGCAGCTTTTTTAGAAATTTAACTTCATTAGTTAGTGAAGTATGGTTATTTTTCCATTATACTTGATAAATTTTTTATTCCGAATTTAGTTTTTTGTCTCCTGTAGTAATTAGTCGACTTCTTTTTTTGTTTTTCATTTTAAACAAAAAGCCATGATGAAGAAAATTTTTAAAGTGATCATTAGGAATGATTTTTTAGATGGCTGGTCGAGCTGGACGACGAGGTTTGGATGCTACTGGGACCGTAATTGTTTTATGTAAAGGGCCTTATGTTCCCGATTATTTAGATTTAGTCAATTGTATGCAGGTGAGATATTCTCACATTCCGCATAATCTTATTTGTTGACTGATAAATCTTTGAAATAAGGCGATACTTTTGAGAAATCAAAAATGTGATGTGAAGGAGGAAGAGGGTAGTGTTGAGAGAGCGCAAGGAATGATACTGGGCTTGTCTCTCTCGGGAATTTCCAAATAGTTGAGACCGAGAATTTCTTTTGCTCTTCATGATATGAATGTTTTTTCTTTTTTTTTTGCTTGTATGATTTCAGTCATTCCAGGGCAAACCAACAAAGTTGGAATCACGATTTAGGGTAACATATTCGATGCTTCTGAATTTGTTGCGGGTAGAATATCTGAGTATCGAGGACGTACTACGGCGAAGCTACGTTGAGAGCGCATCATTGAGATTAGCACTAGCACA
>NW_018108395.1:86836-106120 GCF_000183805.2 Loa loa | reverse complement strand
TTCCGCATAATCTTATTTGTTGACTGATAAATCTTTGAAATAAGGCGATACTTTTGAGAAATCAAAAATGTGATGTGAAGGAGGAAGAGGGTAGTGTTGAGAGAGCGCAAGGAATGATACTGGGCTTGTCTCTCTCGGGAATTTCCAAATAGTTGAGACCGAGAATTTCTTTTGCTCTTCATGATATGAATGTTTTTTCTTTTTTTTGCTTGTATGATTTCAGTCATTCCAGGGCAAACCAACAAAGTTGGAATCACGATTTAGGGTAACATATTCGATGCTTCTGAATTTGTTGCGGGTAGAATATCTGAGTATCGAGGACGTACTACGGCGAAGCTACGTTGAGAGCGCATCATTGAGATTAGCACTAGCACATAAAGCACGCTTAAAAGAGGTGAATTATGGCAAGAACATAAACCTTAATATTTATATGTTGTAATTAAATTATGGAAGATTAAGCTCTTGCTCAGGATGAGCGGAATCCCAAATATGGGCATGAATGTATACTGATAAGATTTCTAAAACCCAACTTATTTCGAATTTAATATTTCGCGGATGATGCAAATGCATGCCGAAATTTTGCTGAATGCAAATCAACCATGGAAGAGATCTGAATTTTCAAACACTCAGCCGCTTTAGTTTACTTGCAAAGTTGTTGTAACGTCATTTGTTAAATATCTAATATTTTATTTGATCAAGAATTATTGTTTGTTTGAAAGCCTTTTTACGCTTTATTTGTGGTTTTTAATGAAGAAATCCATCATCCATTGGAAAATTACTCCAAATTTTAAAAAGTTGAGGTTTCAGGTAGAAAAACTGCTAGTATCAAAAGAAGATCCTAATTGCACAGCATGTTTTCCTATCGAAAGCCGTTCGATTGTTGATTACTATGAGAACTTAAAGATATTCCTACGATCTCGAGCTGAATTATGGCCTGAATTAATTCGGTTTTCGGTTGTAGATAAATTGCTAGCACCGGGACGTTTAATTATCGTTTGTTTGCCAGAAGTTGGACGAATTGCTACTGTGGCAATTCTTCTTAAGGTTCGTAAATACTTATTGGAAAGCGTTAAATCATCCGTCTTGAAGTGCAAGGTCCCCCTTGAACTCTCGTTTTTCGTAGACTGTTGATATTAAGAGCATGATTGGCACTTTCTTTTCCGATTTTACGAGAGAATTTCTTGCTGTAATAACATTGAGGAAGAAATTTTTCTTACGGAGTGAAAACTTTCTTTTTTTTTCTTCTCCATTTTCATTGATAGTTTTTTAAAGAAATGTATTCAAGATAACGGTGGATGGAAATTCAAAAAAAATGACTTTACTACTGTCAGTGGAAGGCGATCAACAAATACGTGAAAAATGTGAAATAGATAGTTTCACACGAATGCCACAGGAGGTTAGAGTCTTTATTTGTGCCTCTTTCATTTTAGTGATTTCGGAATTTCGTAGTGCCATTGAGTTATATTCGGAAAGCGTAATTAAGGCTTTTTCCCAGGAACGACAAGAAATCTGTGAAACAAGCTTATTGCAATGTGCAGCACTTTATGGTCTTGAAGGTCTACCACCGCAAAAATTCTCAGATCAAGTACGAAGAATAGGCTTTGTTTTGGATGGTATATCATTCGATCGTTTGATAGCAATTTGTCAGAGAACTGTGAAGATTGATCCGCTGGCTATTATAGAAGATATAAAATCACGAAATCACCCGAACCATCGGTAGATTTTTTCTTCGTTTCTTTATCCTTGTAAATTTTACTCACTGGAATTCTTTCTGCTAGTGAATGCGCAATCTGAAAAAATGGTGCTAGTCTTAGCTCTCATTCTGTTTTCTTGTTCCCAAGTCATCGGTAGTTATAATTTATATGGTAATACTTGTCGAATTTTATTTCATTTGTAGGACTAAATCGCCAAACGAAGGTGTCCGAAAAATAATTAACGAAATTGATAATATAACAGCAAATTGGGATAGTACCAAGAAGGGAAATATAAAGTTACCAGGGCAAGACATACAAGTGAGCGATATTGACATATTTCAAAAATTGCTTCATTTGAATGACCTTCGCAATTTCCTCATAAATGATGCAAACTTTCATTGTCGACAATGTCCGCTATTCCGAGAGCATGTAAGTTGATCTTGATGTAATTTTAAACTCACAGAAGCATGCTTAAAGCCCTGTTTTCGTTAGTCTTTGCATCGGTTCAATATTTCGGTTTTCCTTCATCTTAATTCTTTAATTAATTTTTTACTTTATTGTTTTTGTTTGTAATTCAAGCTTGGAAATTTTCTCTTAATATAGTGTTTGAGCTGTTATTTGTAATTAATGGGGAATTATATTGCGGTTTAATTGACAAATTCGTTTTCATAAAAGATATCAAATTATTTCTCTACAAATTTTAGTTCATATATATACATGATAAAAGAAGCCTACAAGAGAAATGTGATGAACTCCGTGTAAGGCTTTCAGCTGGTGGTTTGCTTCTTTCACAGGATTACTATGATCGTATTAAGGTAATACTTCGTATTTGATTTTTCGAATTTTACATTTATTGCTACTTGTCTACTAGCGTTTTCATCTCTTTAACAGTTAACCTCTGAATATTTTTAGCTTTTACGCCGACTGAACTATATTGATGACTCAAATTTGGTTTCTCTGAAAGGTCGCGTGGCATGCGAAATACATCATCAGGTAATATGGCCCTATAGATTACAACAGTGGTGTTCTTTCCCGGGTTTTTGGTTTATGCATATTGATTTTCATTTTATGCTAATTTATCCTTGAGAAATTTTCTTTCAGTTCAAAAAAATAACTGGTGGCCAGTAATGGAATCAAAGGTGATGTGCGTGACAAAATTATATTTCTAGGAATTGCTAATTACGGAATTGATGCTGGACAACAAATTTCACTATCGTTCAACTGCGGAAATAGCAGCCATGCTTTCAGTAACCACTTGTCAGCATAGGTCAAGAGAAGGCGATTATAGAAAAGATAAGGAAGATGAAATCGTGCGTCCACCACCAGTTCTAAAAGAGGTACAATTGCCTCTTACTCATGAAATTATGCAAGCATGGCTGAAAATTCCAAACGGGGAAACCCTTTACCTGTTTTAGGATGATTCACAAGCTAAAATTCCAAGAGAAAGAGGGACAATATAATACATAGTCGAAAGGAATACGAAATTTGTGACAATTTTTAGAAGAGCATGCAATAATTTTTTAATTTTCTCCTAATCTGGGAATATTTATTTTTTAGTTGAAAGATGACATCATAGAAGTTTGTAACAGAATTGGGACATTCCAACGAGAATGTGGTGTAAAAGATGTCGACATTTCTGAAGAACTAAGCTTTGATTTGATGCATGCCGTTTATGAATGGGCCAATTCCATGGTAAAATTGCAAAATTTTTTATTCACTTCAGTCTGTTGTTTGTATTTTCGCTATTTTTCGACATCATGAATTAAGATTTAAATTAATGATGCTGGCTTTCCATGTCAGAGCTTATTTTCATATGACTTTTCGAACCTTATAGATGAATTAGTTATCAGCCCTTTTGCTATAATTTAATATTATTATGAATTTCATTTGTCCAGTAGAAATAAAAATTCATAATTTTTAAAAATTTCCCACTTCTTATATAGATCGGAGAAGGCAAAAAATATCAAGTTCTTAAAAGAAGTTTGCAATGCTAACCGTTGAAACGTTCCGTTAAATCCATTGTAGGTTAGACTATTGAGATTCAATTTCGACTGACCTTTGATCCTTGTTGGCCAATAAATTACAGTTTATTTGTATTTGTCTACTTGAAGCCTTTAAAACATTTAATGCTGCTCTACCGGTGCTTCTTACAATATTATCTCGTTGGATTTCATTTTCGAAGTGCGTGTAATTACCTGCCACGAATTTCATCCATCAATATCGTGATTGTAACATTATCATATTCGGTACAATAATTCAAGTTAATTTACGATATTTCCAGCCATTTGCTGATATAATGCAGCTGACGGATGCACAGGAAGGTTTGATTGTACGTTGTATACAGAGGTTGGATGAATTATGTCGCGATATACGAAATGCTGCTCGACTAGTTGGTGACCCTGCATTGTATGAGAAAATGGACGATACATCGGCAGCTATAAAGAGGGATATTGTTTTTGCTGCTAGTCTTTATACTGTTATGGATTAAGATGTTCAAGATAATCGTTTATCCATTTCATATATTTTTAAAAGGGATTAATATGCACAGTAAGAAATTCTTTAAAGTCTTTTTTCTTTTTTTTTATTCCATGTCAATTCATAATGGATGTGTAGAACTCGTCGTGTTTTTTGGGATAATATAAACAGTTCGAACTGTGCTTTATATCAGTAATTAACAAAAACTAATTGGTGAAGAACATCTTATCTGTTTTACTTTACTGGATTGTTGTATCATCGCTACGATTTTGTGGTGATTCTATTATGATTTCGTGATATGTTGTTCTGTATTGCTCATCACTGTTTCATTATTTCTGGTTTAATTATGGTATCTTCTCGCTCAGATTTAGGAGTCAGTGAAACACGTTGACTGCTCTCACATTCCGTTTTTTTTTTTCGTAAAATTTACCTCAGATTTTTTTTTTTGACCAATTTTTTTTCTTTTGTTATGCGGTTTTACATGTTTCAGGATTTCATTGTAAATATTTAATTCCACATTCCATTTTATTCTTATAATTTCTTTGTCGATGTTTGAGATTTCTGGAGTGAATTCATAAAAGGTTGCGATTCAGCTGAAGTAGGAGTGCATTCTTAATGGCAGGAATTAAATTATATCTCATACTATGTACTTAAGTAAGGGTTACAGTAGTCTGAGTGTGAAAAGGGATGACGGGAGGACTTGTAATTTCAAAGAAATTATAAGAATAAAGCAAAATTATTCTCAAATTCTCATAATTGGAAAATCTGTTTGTTCATTTGATTTCATGCTAAAAACTAATGTGAATATCTCGATCTTTGTTTTCCTGATAAACCTTGCCTTTTACTTACTTCATTTCAATTTCTCAGTGATTTTAATTAGATTCAGATAAGGCAGCAATAAAAAGCTTTCAATTTTCTTTTCGTAATAATGAGTCGTATGATTAGGGTAATTAGAGAATTCTGCTTTCCATTGACTGTATTGCTTGCAATGTTAGAAACGTAAGTAAAAATGTTTCAAAGCTTAATATAAGGATTGAACACATAAAAGCTTATTTATATTCCAAATTTGAATTTCAGTTTTTTTTTTTTTTTTGCGGGGTCAATGCTACAGAATAAATTAATTAAGTTACTGGTAATTTTCTGTGAAGCTCATAGTTTCGAACTTTGCTACTGGGACCTCCTGGAGTTTCGTTACTGGTAATTTTCTGTGAAGCTCATAGTTTCGAACCTTGCTACTGGGACCTCCTGGAGTTTCCCGAAGGGGAATTCATTTGGGAATTATGACATTTTTCAATTGTGATATATAAAACTACTTTACTGGTTGATATCTAATTAGACTCCATGAAAGATGATAGGGCTATGAGTTAATTGTTTCTGTAATCCCTTCATCATTATCACTGTTAAAATGTTTATCAATATCCAAATATTCTTACAATACTCAAATACTCCAATAAATTCTCGGCCGAAGTTTGGCGAAATTGTGTTTTTTCTAATTTAGATTTCCGAAAACAAACCACTCCAATTTCCCGTAATTACTTAATTATTATTCATTAATATATTTGTGCTTGATTACTGTTTATCGATGTATTCAATTATTGTTCATTAATGCACCTGTTTTATCTAACTCATCCTAATTGTTGTCTTCAATTATTATATTATTGTTATTCAATTCTCGGTTTTATTCAATTATTATTTGAAGTATCTTAGTTTCAGGGTTTTTTAATTTTAGTTTCCAAAAACTATTTTAATTTCGAAAATTTCATCTACTTCATTTCAAATTTCTTCCAAAATCCTGCTATGTCCTGATTTAGCTTCTTTTAAAAGTAATGCATAAGAATGAAACGTGTTAATTAATAAGTACAATGATCAATTTTGGTGTGTTTATAGCAAAATTTCACAAGTACATACAACTTACTACGAATTATCAGTGGATGAGGAATGATAATGATAGTGGTAATCACCGGTTACAATAAACACAAAGATGTTATTAAGTGATAATAGTGATATTCAATGTTCATATCCGTGATATTATTCATCATACTTGAAACCTTAACTATAATTACTGCCGGGAAAAAGATCATGTTAATATAAAAGTAATTATAGTGTGCATATGAATACGATATGAGTTTTCATTCTATTTATAGCACCGGAATCCAGAAAAAATAACTTTTGCTTTTTAGAAAGCAAGGTAGGAACAAAAGCGCAGAAAAGTGAACAAAGCGGAAATGTACACAGATTGTAATGAATGATTAGTAGTATTAGTAGTAGTAGTAGTAGTAATAGTAAAAGTAGCAGTAGTAGCAGTGGTAAATCGGCGTGAATTAAGTGATATTAGTAGTTAAATAAGTGTTTCAATGAATAGAGAGGCAATTGAAATGATGATATTTTATGTACTTTTGAAATAGATTGAAACAAAAAGGAAAAGAAAAGAAAAACCCGGATTTAAAATTGTAAAACTATATAGTTCACGTAATTAACACTTACGTGACTTCACTTTTTTTTCTAGTCATTTGAAAATTCTCAAATAACTATGAAGAAAAAAGACCACAAAATATGCAAAAAAAATAGGCAGTAAAACTGATTAATCTGTAATCATATCATAACATATCATATCATATATCAGTTGAGGTATCATTGCTTCTAGATTATGTAACTACTGCATAATTCATTCCTCATCTTGCCTTTATACATCTTGATTATCAATTAATTGAACTCGTTTCCATGACTGAAAGAAAAAAAAGTAAATAGAGTTTTTTAATTGTTGATTGATTTAATTAGATGAAATTTGAAATTTTGCTCCAAATCAATTAAAAATTCATTAAATCTTCATCAATTTGAATTCCAGATGAAATGAAATTCCTAATTTCATTCTTTAGTCTTTGCAGCAATCACTATTAGTCTAAAATGATTCACACCATTAATTAATAAATTACTAATTATAGATTTAAAAAAAAGCGCTATTACCTTATTTGGCCTATGTCGCATTCGATGCACACCACATCGAAGATCGAACGTTGAGCCAAACTGTAATTAGTGTAATACTAGTCTATTATAATTAATTTTTTTCCTAAATTATCTCATGCAAAGAAAGCATTTACATTCTCTAATGCATATACTTTTTATAAGTTATCATTGTAACACTGTTATCACTGTAGCACTGTTATCACTGAAAATTTGTAAGTTATCATTTATTTCATTCGATTGATGATTGTCCTCAAATCATATGACAGTATCATGTAAAAGATATGAACAAGCCTAATATTATCATAAAGACGCCTAGTATCATTATGATTATCGTTATTATTAATTATTGCTAAAAAAAGTCGTCATTATCGTCGTTAGATAAGCCTATTGTTATCACTAAAATTATTTATTGTCATTGAATAAATATATTATTATTACAATAACAATAAAATTGATATACTAAACAAGAATATAATTCATAAATTTAGCCAAAAAAAAAGAAGAAAACTTACTTTTTCAAAAACTGTTCGATCATCATTTTTTGTTATCCAAATGAAATTGATAATAGCTGATAAAATAAATAATACTACAACAAAACATACGGATACGGCTAATGGACCCAAGTAATCGATGAATTCGAATTCTTGTTTCGGCATTTGATCCTTTGTTTACGGATACAAACAAATTTAACGTCTAAACATGTAAACATATATTTGACGTGCAAACACGCATTTAACGTGCAAACATGTATTTAATGTGTAAACATATGTTTACACGTGTAAGCGCATATTTCACGTGTATCTATTACGTATTTTAATACATACATAACATGTTATAACAATCATTATACGATAAGAAAAAAGACCCATTTCGATGAACATCCGGTGTGTTCACTTAACATTGGAACATACCATAAGTACAGTGGTATGTAAATTGATGGTAATGATAAAAAAAATAGAAGAAAAAGAAAGAAAGATAAAAATTCATCGTCGCAAATGAAACTGCGATAAAAATAGATGAGAAGTGGGGCACCTTCGATTATTAACCTTTGATTTTTCCGACATTGAAACAATACAAAATCAGTTGAAAATGCTCTATGTCTGTCATTGTCAAAGTGACTGTTTGTTGAAGATTGAATAAATCATTGGTTGATAAGATTTCGGAGATAAAAAATTATTGTTGTATGATAATATTACGATAAACAATTACAATTTATCGTTTTTCCTTTTTTTTTTTTTTTTTTTTTTAAATCATGTTTTAATTCTTAACAATCCTCTTTTTTCCCTTTTTTTTGATTATTTTTGATAATAACATTTCATCAAATTGTATAATATCATTGTAATGTGAGGTACTTTACCGATTTATTTATTTTTTTCTCCTTTTCTATTTTATCCTTTAAATGATTTAGGAAAATTTTCTTTCATTTAAATAATAAAATTTGAGAAAGGATTTAAAAAAGATTAGAAAAAAGTTCAAGACTTTTTTCAAAAGTGAAATTTTGAAATATTTCAATAATGAAAGAAATTTCAGGACAGTCACAATTAAGAAATGAATTCCTTTTTTGATATGGTAAATTATAGCTGATTTAGGTTGCTAATATAACCATATTATTGTTAACCGCGCACAGTTTATCCTTAGATTTATCCATCTGATCGATTCATTGATTGATTGATTGCTTGTTGAATGCATTGCATACACTGAAGAAGTAAATGACATCCTGTCACAACAAACATCCATTAGTTTGATCTAATTGAGTTCGAACAAAAGTAATGCAGAAATAGATGATCATTTGTTTGCAATCATTTGCTTCGCTTTTCTCTTTCCCTTCTCAAAAAAGAAAAACATTCCATGATTCTATTTTTAGAACATTTCATAGTATTATTTTTAAATATAATAAATAATGACAAAATTGAAATTAAGAAGACAATATGCAAATTTTTATTTTCTTTACACAAGCCATTGACAGTTGAAAAAAAAGCCAACTGTAAACATTTTCCGCTTTATTTTATTATAAGAAAGATTTGAAACAAATCGATGAATGTCGGGAAGAATTTATGAGAATAATTCTCAAATTATTGCTGTATTTAAAATTTAAAATTTAGGAAGGAAATGTGAGAGAATTGCAGTGAAATGAAAAAAACCATTTCTATCCATTTTATTTTGTTTAAATTATATCATCTAAATTTTCACAAATATAATGAATCCGTGGAATTGCAAAACCCAATAATGACCAGAAATACAGTATATCTGATACAATCTCTTCGAGTTACTAATGCAATTAAATATCGAGTCCAATCATGTTTAAGTTTTTTTGAGAATAATAAATCAAATATGGAACCATCTAATTTAAATGATCAGTAGCTAATTTAATCAGTAATTCAGAGAGTAAAATCAAACCAATAAATAGTCGTATCATCTAGAATAGGATTGAATAAATAATTAATCGAACGATTAAATTTGAAGAATAGCTGGATGAAAATTAGAATTGAATGGTAACAAATAAGAAAAATAGGAATTGGAGGTGAGTAAACAATAGCAGTAAAATGAATGCAGCAATTGACGAAGCAGTATCACCCAATTTAGACTGCCATGCCCCTTTAATGGAATACAAACCTGTTCTATGATCTAGTCGATCAACGCCCCCTGAATCGATTCCCTCAAACTCTACCATGATTACACTTCCAGGGCACTCATAAAAGCCTCCAGCCCCTTCCCCCTTACTTCCTGTTGCTGCATCCATAGCTCTCTTCTTATGTCACCAATTTTGTTTATTTTTAATATCCTCAAGAATTTCTATGTACCAATTCGTTACCTTGAAGAATGAATTGTCAAAACTACAATGTCATTTTTCCAAATGAGATGAGATAACTCCTCATGGTATATGAGTTTGCCTTAACAACTACCATATATCATTTTATACAACTATAATACATTTAAATTAAAAACAGAAAATTTACGAATACAATTATCTGATAAAGAGCAAATTTTATCGAAGAATTTGAAAAGCTCGACATAAGCTGAACCTGATTTTTAAAAAACCCAACAAAAGCTATAGATTTTAAGCTTGCTTTCGAGCCTGAAACACTTCAATTCGCAAGTGTTTCAGTACGAAAAATTAGAGTAAAAATCTAGCAAAATCTGCAAAAACGATTAAAGGATTCCTTATCACCTATCGTTTTTATCGATTTATTTGTCGAACAACTTCCATTACCGAGGAAAAACATAATTGCAAATCAAAATTATTTCATTATCACCATTTATGTGTTGCTAGTCTTCACTGTTGATCAGAAGAGCTAAACATTTCATCATCCAACACGAATTCCGATCTATTCGCCACTTCAGTCTCAAAAGTTATCGGCCTATCCATATTATCATTTTGGATCTTGCAAATGCTTATCAAAAACATCCAATTCAACCTTATCTATTTAGCTGACAAGCACAAAAACCACTTTCTCTACGAAAATTTCGAATATTTACAATTTCTTTTAGCTACTCAAAAATCGATCCATTTTCTCTGAAATAATAGATGGAAACTGTCCGACAGATAGCGAAAGTTGTACATACTAATTCAAAAAACACCTGGATCTGCAAACACTTTTGACGGAATCTAATATAATTACCTTTGATAAATCGCAAAGAAATCATTCTTCTAACCTAACCCTTAAAGTAAATTGATAAAAGTATGCAAAAAAAAGTAAACAAGAATGAAAGTACGTTAAAAAGAAATATGCATTAGTAGAACATTGTTTGTGACAAACAATTTACTCAATATCTGGGACGAATTACTTTGCCCACACTTTGACTGGCTGCCCCGATTCTTCAAATTCCAATATTCCAATTTTCCCCAATACAAAGTTGTCCTTAATATCCAAATTGTTCATGGCCAATTCGATAACGCCCAGATAATCCAACCGTGGCAACATACTGATACCTTCAAAACTGAAACAATGGTGTATTTAGTTAACTTAATTATATCAAAATGTAGCGAATACTATAACGAACATATATTTGCATTCAGTAATACTGAAATTAACGACTACAACTTTCCAAATATGATAAGCTAATTTAGCTTAAGAATAATAATAGTAGCGTTTGATTTATAGCAATAACTATAGCTAAAATACCGTTTTATTATACTGGGAGTCTGGACGATATGACATTACATTTAGCACCAAGGAGCCAAATTTTAGAATCGAAAAAAGCTATGGACCTAACCTGGTAATAGGATTTCCAAAAAGTCGTAAATGAGTTAAACGTCGAAAAGGTTTGAAACTGCATAAATTGGTGAATCTATTCCCAGTAAGATCCAAACGTGTGATAAATGATGACAAATATTTTAAATGGTCAATGCTAAAATATATGATTGTTAGAAGACAATACAAAACACAGAAAATTTTTAAAATTTTTTTCCACAAATTTTCCATTTCCACAAGCTTGCCATTGTATAACTTCCATTCTATAGCTTCATTGTTCGCCTCAAAATGTTACCAGCAAACAATAAAGAAGGATTAATTAAAAAAATAGAATGAGTAAAGAAGCTAACGAAAAGGTAGCTTTGGCTAAGGCCAACAGATTATGTTGAAAAATTGTAAACAATTTTCAAAAGAGACTAATGTTAACAGTACACAACTTTCCCAATCCTAATTCAAACACTTTGCCTTATATTAAAGTTACAATGAGTCATTCATTATAATTCCATTGCAGAAACTATTCAAATCTTGTGCATCTTATCATTTGTTCAGCAAATCAAAAACTGACCACTGAGGAACTTGCTTAATTAACGATGCAAATTGCTTATTTGAACTAATGGACTTCGGGAAAAAAGACCTTTTCAAACCCATATTATCCAGCTTTAGTTCTCCGGCAAAATGACCTTCAACATGTCTGAATAAAATATCTATCCTCCGTACATCACCTAACTTCTCGCGTAGCTTTTCGTTAATTCGTAGATTCATAGCCATCTCATTATACATTTCGCATCGTTGTGGATCGATATTTCTGGCCAATGCCTCCAAGTTCGTCAAAATTGTCGAAAGCATTTTAATCGGTTCTAATTCTAAGATCGCAAAGGTATACGTAAGAAGTGGCCACTGCAAAAAAAAAAAATCCATTTAACTTAATACAGCTTTAGTAGCTTTAGTAGCAAATAATTTGATGACATTGGGCACTTGACCTTTTCAAACAACTAACTCTAATCTGAGATAAGTTAGTGTAACTATCACACATGGATAACTTGAACCAGTTCTGTTGCGTCGCTTAAAATAAAAAACAAAGGAAAAAGTGCATGGATGGTTAGAGCAGTTAGAGTTTTATTAAAGTGCACTAAAATTCGAAGTAAAGTTTATTATTCAATGTCTAGGACGGTGGATTTTAATTTCGAATTCATAATCAAATAAATCGAATCTAACATCGATTTGAGAAATCAGCAAGCTTTTGAAAAATAGAACTATTATAATACCTTTAAAATCTCGTCCTTCTGGTCAACTTTTAGCTCTTCCAGTAATTCCTGACAATTATCCATTAGTTTTTCGATGATATGTCTTCGAGCTTCACTAACTGGTTTGCATTTAATGTGGTATATGTGGAAAATTTTTTGCAAATCAACATATCCTCGTTCCATATCGACGATCCCAAACGAATCATGAATTGAAGGACGTAACTGACATTCGGCTATTTCGCCATCGATTTCAAATCGATATGAATTACTAGCGCGAAATGCCCTACGATTTGTCATTTCGGAATTCTAAATTCGAAAAATTCAGACAAAAAAAACCACAATCAAGGAACAAAAGCAAATTTTCCGTAATGAGCAGTTCAAAATATGAAGCCAAAACTGAAAACTTATAAATGAAAATTTGCATTAAAAAAAATTTAGACAACGCACCATGATGGGAGTCCACTGATCACCATTCTTCATCTTTACAATCAAAAAATTAGATATCATTGCCAATTTTACAGCGCGGTCAAATGTAACTGATAAATATGAAACTGTGGTTTGATTCCATTTGCGAGTGAAATCGAATACCAATCCCAATAAATGGGTATTATTAATATCATCTTGAAAATGTAATTTTACTTCCCAAATACAGCTTCAGCATTTTGTCCATGTTCCCTAATATTTATGCATCTTTCTACATTTTATTCAATAAATGAAAATTAATGGCCGTAAGAGTGAGTATTTCACTTAATTATACAAATCTAACATGGCCAGTTACCCTCCATAATTTTTGGCGATTCAAAGCAATACCAATCTAAAAAGCCATTTATAAAATAATCAACTGGAATTACTCACATTTCTTTTTCACTCCGTTGGATAGCAAAAGCCATTCAGCGTATATCCAAGCACTTTGATCTTCGGGATCCATAAAAAATGCATTTTCTAGTTTCTTGAAACAATGAAAGTTAGCAAAAGGTAAGCCCAAAAAAATGGATATCTTCTACTGGTTTCATATACAACAAACAACATAATGTTAAAAGAAAATAAGAAACAAAAAAAAGAAAAGAAAGAAGAAAAACATATAGGTTAAGAATGTGGGCTCCGTTTAACGTATAAAACGCATTAATCAGAAAGAAATACCCTGTTTTGAAAAAATAAAGCAGGCCAAAACATGCTTACACACGATTTAGATAAATATTTTAATCAATTAACCTCACCCAGTTGTCAAATTAATGGAACTTTCCGAAGCTTAAGTGCAAGATGTTTGCCGCCATTGCGAGGTTGTGCGTTCAATGTACCAGCCATACAAAATATTCTCCTAATGGAAGCCCTTTAACTATTTATTTTAATCTAACTATCGATGGAAATCAATCTTTGATGACCTACAACAAGATTTGGTAAAAACAAGCTTTCAAAACAAGAAGTTCAACAAAAGTTATAAACCAATTCCAAAGAAAAAAACTATACTTTGTATTCATTATATAATGCTTGTCGGTTCAAAGTTAGCTGATTTTCAGCATCAGGGAATAATGACGGCAGAAGAGACGAGCGATAATGCCATGAGGAATAGTTACTGAAGTTTTCATCTATCAATCTGTCTGAAAACCTAAAAACTGAAGAAATTAATTTCTCAAATTTCAGCTTAAACACTTCCTACATTATCAATCTATGATATTTGGAACTGGAAACCGATAGAAACAGACCAATAAAAAAACCGAGCCAAGAGATTTACTAAGAGTTTTAAGTTAAGGAATGCCGCATAATTGGATTAGTAATGATAAGTTTCTCCTCCTGTATTCTCTTCATCTTTCCAATTCCAGGAAACAATAACAAACACTCCTGGATGCATCCCGATTGACATTGAGTTTGAAAAATCCCTTCTTTTTGAAAAAGGAAATACCCAGTAATCAAGCATAAATACCAACAATTTGTATGATTTCAAAAGTCATTAATCAAACCCTAAACACAGTATGCTAATATTAAATTTAAATGCTATTCGTAATTATTACTTGAGTTCTTCTTCAGCTGATTGAATACCAAATTGCGCTACTTCTCGGCGATAATCCCAACAGTGAAAATTCCTGCCATCCAACTTCAGGAATTTCTCACAAGCTGCTAATTCTTCCGCCACGTCTGGATCTGACAACTGTTTAAAGCACCAAAAGCGATAAAACCACGCACAATACGATTTGGGATTTACCTGAATATAAAATAGTTGAAAATGCTCAAAAGTTGATCGCAGCAACAAGACTAAAGGACTTTGTAATAATATTTCCTTTTTGCAGTTCAAATTAAGTGTCATCTGCAGCATGACTGCATTTTCAAATTCATTCTTCAAGACGGCTGCAGTCGTAGGTAGGTGGTCGGGAATGAATAAACAACTCAAATCAATTTTATAGGGCAAAAGCAGAAGACGTAAAACTGTGTATATATTATAAATTTTTTATAAGACAAGTCTTCGACTTTATCTTCAGAAAAATTATGTTAGAATTAACTAAAAACCCAACACTGAATAAAACAAATACCTTTAAGCTAGCTTCTGTCAATTTTATTTCTGAATGGAATGTATGGTCCTTTCGAACTATATTTTGTTCGTCGCTTTCTTCTGGTAATTTCTGAAAAAAAAGTAACTGCAAATAAAGAACTACTTCATTTATTTAGAATCCAATTTTTTTTCATGACTACTTAATATGATATTCCATCTAACCACCATTTTCAATTCTATTACTTATTTTTTGCAAAGTATAGTATAATCTTCATAACAATGCAATTATTATATATATAAGTATCAGTTGTATTGGCTATCGCTTGCTAAAGAATGTTGTACTTTGAAGATTCGAGAAATTTTTCGAAATGTTCTAACAAAAAACGGTGTAAATTTCAGAAAAATCAAAAAAGTGCCATTTTCCTTTTTTACATATCACTTTTATCCACATAACTTACATATTTCATATCATCTATATTTTTACATATCATACTAGAATACCTACACCAACCACAACTTCACTTACCCAAACTTGTCACTCCTAACTTGAAAGTTTAGTTATGATGAGAAAAGCTGAATAAATAAAACTCTTCAACCTTAGATAATAAAGTAGTAACTTGGCGACGGATGTTCCAAAATGTGTAAATATCCGGGTTTTTTTCAAGCAAAGGAGCAGTTAGCGACAACATTTCCTCATCCAACTCACCTGTAAAGTACGAAATCCAAATCTTTTCATATTTCATATTATCTTCCAATCCAAAAAAATTAGAATTGAAAATCCTGCATCAATCACAATCAGAAACGAATTAAATCCTAAGGTTTTTAAAAAAAAAAGTGAAAAGAAAACCTATAAGTTACAACGGTTTCAACTAAAAAAACAATCCAAAAATAAGCGATACACTAATATTGCTTCATTGTAGTTATCACGAAAGATATTACTTTCATCAATCGCTACTTTTCCAAATATTCCCCCTCACTCTTACCTGATCTTTCAGTACAAAGAAATTTTTCTTGCATAAATTTGAAGCAAACATAGTTATAACTCTAACGTCATAATGCAGACTACGTTGTTAACTTTGCAAATTTCATTTTAGTATAAATTCTAAATAAACAAATTAAAAATATGTAAAACATCGACGATAATTTTTAGGAAATTAAACAAATATAAAATATAATATAGATTATTTAATCAAATAACACAAAAGATATTACCTTTCATACGTTTTTCAACAATCCGATTCCTTAGTTTGCAATAAATTTTCAATTTTTCAGCTCTTTCCTTTTCTTTCTTCAACTTTTGCTCTTCCGTTGTTGCCACTTTTTTTATAAAATGCATCTTTCCTTTTTGATCTGAAATCAACTTAACAAAAAGAAAAAAGAAAAATATTGCATGTAATTAAGATAAAATGAAATAAACTACTTCAAAAAAAAGAAAATTTCAGATGTTTTTAGCATGCAACAAATATATGAAACAATTCTATTTTAGGTATTTCAGTTATTCAAATAATTTTGAAAACTTTTTTAGTTTATTTTTTGAAATCAATTTTTTTTAATTTTTTGTACTTTAATACTTCAAATTGACTTTATACTATTTAAGATTAACAATTCGTATAACACTTTAATTTTGCAAATTCGAAATATTCCCTCAACCAAATATTTCCAAATGTCTAACGTTATATTTCAACAATTCTCTCAATTCTTTAGCCTGTGTTACTTTGAAATTTCAACAATTGCATCATTTCTCCACCTCCTTACACTATCTTCGCTACTCTCCATTACTGCTACAATAGATGCTACCTTGATTTTTTGTAAAGTTTCTCAATCTCTACCGCAATGCTATTTCTCATCTCCTGTAATCCCCAATGTCTCTTCGATTAACACACTGCAACTGACCTTCCACTTCCCTAACCATACTTCCTACTTTCTCATTTCCCACAACCATATTTCTACTCGGTATTCCATCCACACCGTTCAGCAACCAGTCCAGTCTATCCTTTCCTAGTCATCTAGTTTAGTCCAGTCTCGCTGTGAAATTCTATTTGTTAAATGTGATGTACACCATGAAAAATTTGTCCCCATGTCACTAAATTGTCCCCAAATCGTTAAAAAAAAGAAAGAGATTGTCCTTATGTCGTTCATTTTAGCTATAAAAATATTACATTCAAAAATATCCTTTATCAATTAAATGAGCATTGCCATTGTCAAGTGTCAAATTTTCATCTTAATTACTTATTTGAATTGACAATGTAAAAAATCTCCATTTTTATTCTATTCATTTAACTTAACTATCCCATCGATATAATTACTTAAAAATTGACTCTAAATAATCATTTAAAAATAAAATAAATTGGAAAAAAGGAAAGTCAACGAATTGATTGCTATAAAGTTTCGTCATTTTCAACAAATAAGTTTCAATGTTTTATCATTTCGAAAGATAAATAAGATTACCTTCCACATATCTACTGATAAAAATCCATTATTTCGAAAGAATTAGTAAAAGAAATCTTTATATCCATAGTTTTATTGGATAAATGAGAACAAATTTGATAAAATTTTACTTTTTTGTAAGTATGAGCTCATAAATTATTTGCGAACAAGCTATCAATTAGTTTTTCTCGTACAAAAAGATGCTGTACGATACTGATAAGAAGACATTGTCATAAAATGTCCAACAAGAATGTAAGAATGAAACGAAAAGTTTCATAACGAAAACTTTTTCAGGTTTTGCATAAGTAAAAAGCATATATATTACAATGAGATGACTATTAATATCTTTATTTTTCAAGCATAAAGTAAACATTGGCATCAAATGAATTCAAAGTTCAACTAGTTCATACGAAAAAAAAATTATAATAGAAAGAGATGCTTGAAATTATTTTAAAAAAATTTTGTTCCTAAAAGAAATTGGATTTAATCAAAATTTTTCAACTTCTTTTTTTTCAAGATTTCAATTATTGATCTTTACTGCATAATTTGTATTACAATAATTTTGTTCATATTATGCAGTTTGAATATAAATATTTCCATATTTTGCTCATGAATATCTGTCAAATTTGAAAAGTATTATTTTACAATTTTAAGTTTTTTTTCCTTCCTTTGAAACTTTTCTGTTTTATCATTAAATCAAGCGAAATGACAAATTCGCTTCATCAGTGTTTTTTTTTCCAAGAAAATTTTGTTCAATGTTGAAATTTTTGCAACCAATAAATTATTAGCATTGAAATTTTTCATTTTTTTTTTTGTTCATAAATTTCTTATATCGTTTATCTATAGGAAAAACGGCAAGAAATGGTTATCACAAAGTTAACAATTGTCACATACGTAATGACAATATTATGTATAAGCATAGTTAAGCTCAAATTTGATCATTTTAAACACACTGCATCAATTATTTTTCTGTCACTTTTGAGAAAAAAAAATTTGTAAAAGTTTTTTAAAATTATCAGTGGGAATTGTTTTCATCATATTCATTTTTAGGGATTAAATCATTTGATCAACTTTTGCTATAATATATGATATCTTGTCTTATCTGATTATTACAATAAGCAATGATAAAATGTCACTTAAATGCATCATTGTGGAAAACAATCATTAATGATGATAGGCTTAATTATTTGAAAAGTGATAACTTTTTTCTTCCTGAATTCTTAATTTTTATTTTTATGAAACAATTTTTTTTTTTTAAATGATAATTTCTTAATTTTCATTCATATCAAATGAATCTCAACACTTATTGTTAAAATAATTATTAGATTACTTATTATTAGATTCAATTATTAGCAATTTTTATTTGCTAAGTTTTCAAAATTAAAGTTATGTAATAGATCAATGTTTGAAATAACCAAAATTTTTTAATGTTCTATTGGTCGAATAAACAAAATATTTTTATTTCAATTCATTTCTTATCATTCATTATTTATCCTTCTCTGAAAATGATAACAATGATAAGAACAGTGATCATAACAATGATTTTTTCAATTTTCTTCTGTTTCAAACGAATGAAATTTAATACTTTGAAATTTGAGGAAAATGAAACTTGGTACTTTGGAACTCTTTAATCAATTAAATTAATGTATTAAAGCATGTAAAGCTGCAAAAATTGCTCGTCATTTGCTCATTATCTTAAAAAGAGAGAGAGAAAGGAAGAGAGAGAGGGAGAGAGAGAGAGAGAGGAGGAGTATTTATTTTCTGCACTATTTCTTCTTTTGACTACTTTAACCAAAGTGCTA
>NW_018108395.1:59985-86816 GCF_000183805.2 Loa loa | reverse complement strand
AGAGAGAGAAGAGAGAGAGGAGGAGAGAGAGAGAGAGAGGGGAGATTATTTTCTGCACATTTCTCTTTTGCATTTACCAAAGTGCATTTCCTTCAAGTTCTTAATTACAAGTTTTTGATATTTCATTTTTCTTTTTCTTTTGTAATTACTAAAATAAAATATCAAATAGGCTTAGGGAAGTTATAATTTACAATGACATCTGTTAAGGAATTTAAATTTTTGTTTTTAAAGCAAGATGAAACAGAAAAAAATTTCAGAAATTTGAAACATATAGCAGTTGTTTTGTGATAAAAAATGATCTAAAATGGAACATATTCAAAGACAAATTTCAATATATAAAATGAGGCTTAGGCTAATGTAACAGAAGACGACGAATATCTATTTAATAATTTAAGGCACATATTTCCATATTTGTAACTTTCCCTACGAACGATCCTATCATTCATCTTAAATTGTTTAAGGGTTAACTTTCAGAAATGGCTGCATTTTGGCAAATTGCAAATGCAAATTCTGGAACATTCTGGAACAATCCAGATTTTAGAATCATGAAACATTACGGTTATATGTTAAAGGAACCGAATAGTATATTGATTTTGAACAGTAATGGATTGACTGAGATAGTTTTAAATTTTAAGTTAATTAGACAGGATATTGTTTTCTTTTTTTTGTTTTGCATATTACATTGATACTAATTATAAGCTATTTCTATGCTCGGACTCATCATAATCTTATATCTATTCCATTATTGCGATTGATTAGATTGATAATTTATCAATTTACCATTGGACAAATTTTGAATTTTATTTGTTTCAAACTATTCCATCACAATTCTGACTGAGCAAAAATATGAGTTAGTTGAGAGAAATTTTGCAACTTTAGCAAAAGATATGTTAAGAGTGGATATCACTTTTTTGAGTGATAAACATAAAATAGATAAAATTCTAAGAAGCAATTTGAAGTGTTCCCTTTGAATTTCGAATATTTTTACAATGTAATTTAAAATATAGCGTAAGATTGGATAAAAGTATATTACATAGCATGATTTTCTATTTTATTATGTTTAAAAATTAAGACATTTCTATTCCTATTATTTTTATCTCTTTTATTTTTACACAAAATTTCGAAATGTATTTAGAATTTCAAAATAAAATTAAAATTAACGATAACAATTTTTCGTTGTTATAACAAAAATTAAAAAGTATTTTTGATTAAATAATTTTATTTGTTTCTTTTATTTCTTTTTCTGGAAAAATTAATTTGAAAGAATGTAAAATAATGCATCATGTTATTTGTTAAACATTCAAATTATTTCATTAAGCTATTTTTCATCTTTCAATTTAAACTGGACTTTTTAGTTTTTTATTTATTAACAAATTTAATTATGGTACAAATAAGCGATGCAACAACAATAAGAAATTGTAACACAAATATTTCTAAAATAATATTTCTCATCTACAAAATCAACTAATAATTTTACAGAAGTAAACAATTGAAAATTTCATCCTCAATCGAATTTTTTTAAGTAATTTTTCAAATTCATTATGTTTAATCGATTAGTTAAAAGTATTAAAAGGATTAGCTCTGAAATGACCCTTTTTAATTCTTTAAATGTTTTCTATTTTACCGTTGAAATATTATCATCATTCCTTATCTCAAACAATCAAATAATTGATGAATATGTTTTATGAATTTTTTTTAAAAAAAAAGCGAAAAGAAACTTTTAAGGTTCCGACAAAGGATACCAGCAATTTTTCACGTTTTTTAAAATTATAATTTCGACAACTGCTTGCTTAAAGTTTTTTTTATTTTACTTTTTTTTTGTATAAATTTAAAGAGCATTGCATTTAGCTATCTTTTTGCACTTTTTTACATTCTTTCATTCTATTACTTCAAGATAATAATATTGAAAATATGAAATAAAAATAGAATTTGTAATCTAAAAGATTAAAAGTTTCAATACAATAAATTCATTATTTTTATAATATTTAGAAAATATAAAACAATATGTCATCCAGTGCGTGACCTTCTCACGTGGACCAACTTGATACCGGTTGTATCTCTTCTGAAGCAATGATTTTTTAATTTTGCTATATTAAAAATAGAATTTAATTGGTTACAAAAATTGACGACAATCAAATTTCTCATTTCAATTTCATTCATTTGATTTCCAAGCAATTGAGAAGTAATTGTAAATAAAAAAATAGGTTGTAAGCATACAATTGGTGCCTTATAATTGTATTTGAAATTTAAAATTCGGTGAATTAAAAAAATTAATTAAATTTCGAAAAAGTGTGATATGAATTAGTCGTGTTGAAATTAGAAAGGAAATTACTCGAAAATAATTGCTATGGAGAGAGAAACTTTTTAAATTTTTTAAATTTACAAACATAAATTTTTGAATTTTTTTTTATGGAATTAAACAAAAGACAAGAATTGTTTAAATTCTTTATCTATTTTTACACTTTAAATTTCAACAGATGATAATTACAATAAATTTTCGTTTGAAATGTAAATTATCATCGAACAACACAGTAAAGATAAATTTTCTTTTCAAAATTGTCGTAATTTAAAAAAAATAAAATAAAATAAAAAAATAAAAATTACAAAGATAAATTATTACTTTACAACAATTCACATTTTTCTTTTACAATTACGAAGAGATAAGTTATTCAGCTCTTTTCTTCCTGTTTTTTTTTAACTTTATTCAAAAAATTTAAATGCTTCTTGAAATAATTGAATTCATTATGATTATTCAATCCAATAAAATTCATTTTTGTTTTCATCGTTATACTTGAAATTTTAGGACATTTATTATTAAATTCAATTATTTGCCACTTCCAGTTGTCCTTTTTCATTCGTTTTTTAATTGTTTTTTTATTTTAATATCTGAAAAACCAATTGTTAATAACAAATTTTAATTATAATGCATAACACAAATGATTCAACAGCATATTTGTATGCATTTAAAAAAAAATCCAAACGATTTCTGTCGTAAAATTCCGGCAGTTAACCAAAGGCAGTAAAATGCTCGCATTATTTTCGGCATTATTGTTGTTGATCTCAAGAGATAGTCCATTTGTTGGTGAGATATAGCCCTTTTATCCGTGCAGTATAGTCCATTTGTTGATATGATATCATTAAGTTGGAATTTTCTAACATATCGATAGCTTTATGAGTGGAAAATTTATCGTCCGAATATCATCAAATTATTAAAATGAATATTTTTGGAAATTCTAAAAGAGAAATGTTCATCAGTGCTTCAAATATGTATAAAATCGTATTCTCGATCTAAGCTTTTGCACCCTCAGCGAACAATTAACGATCAATGTTCCGCAGCGGCGGAAGAATAATGTAAGTATTGCGTTACGCATGGTCTAAGAGTAAATGCGTAATTTATGGAAATGATTTTAAGTTAAATATAATCACATTAATCAGTTTAGTGTTTCTTTATTGCGCAAGTAACTAAAATCCTTTGTGTGAATAGATGTAATCTGCAAAATTAGGTATCTCTCATCCTTTAAAAAAAAAGTTGTCAAGTTTTTTAATTTTTGAATATGAAGCATAAGGAATATAATATATTGTGTAATTTCTCTAAGTAAGACCATTTGCATGCAAAATTGTTTCGTTATCAAATACTTTTCAAATTACTTCATTTTTTTTTCTGTCAGATTTTATGATTGAAATTATCATACGTGAAGGATTTATTCATATTGTTATATCTCATAGAATACATTTCGTCGGAAGTGAATGAAAAAAGCAAAAATACAAAAGGCTGATAAGTTCGAGCGTTAACGCTATCTCTTATCATTTGTCTTTACAGTGATAATGTTCTAAAAGAACAAATTATAGTTTAATTTTAAGATTTGTTGCTTTTCTTTTTAATAATAATCATTATGGAAGTATTTTTTGTGGTATTCCTTGCATTACATGAATAATTTTCCCGCTTTTTCTTTTTTTTTTAGATTTCCGGTAACCTTAATTATGGATAATGGTATGATTATTTTAATTTAGGATTCGGGATAATCCCTTTTTTATGCAGAATTCCGGATTGTCCCATTTTAATGCAAAATTCTCTTAAATCTTGATCAATCTTTTAAGGCATAATTTCTCATTTAGTGTTTGTTTGAAAGTGTACGTATTTTCCGCGTACAGAATTAAAGAGATACTTATAGCTGCCTTGAAAGGATAAAGGAATCGGAAAATATCAGTAGGTAATGACTTCAGTACAACTTCAACAATTCAGGTTTTTTTTTTTTCAAAAAAGCTAACCTTACAGAATACATGAAATGCCGAGGTGTTAATATAACTTTTACTATCTTCCGGAAAAAAAAAAGATGAAGATAATAAGCGAACAGATAAGTATGTGTGCATACAAAAAATTTATTTATAAGCACAGCAAACAACTGTTTATTTGAATACACACATTACAGGAACAATTAAAAGGAAAAAAAATCAATGAACCGGAATACGTATTAGAAGGTAAGTAGGAAAACCGGATAATACGTTATCTTTCCGTTTATAAAATGACAGAAAAAAGAAATTGTTGTGACAGACTGAATTACACACTGAGAACATAACTTGTATTTGTTATGTGTTAACATTTTTTACATAATTTTAATTGATGTAAACTTAGACAGTGCAGTAGATAAAACGGAATTTAGGCCTAGAGAAATTGCTATGCACATTTGGTTTAGGCCCCAGGGACTGTCTTATTCACTTGAGTCTAGAAACTGCTAAGCTCATTTTAGTATAAATTCATAACTTATCCAAATGTTTTTTATGAAAAGATGGGAAATGAACATATAAACTTTTAACTTTTGTTTCCTCTCCCATTACTTTAATCATTTCTAAACTTTATTTTTGCAATTATCAATGATAATTTTTTTAGAAATTAATCCATGTTACCCTTTTTTTAAAGTTTGCAATTATTTTAATGAATTTAACTTTGCACCCAAAATTTATCCTTAAATATATAAAGCTGAGCTTAGCCTATTTGTATTAAATTTCAGTTGCAATTATAATTTTATTTTAGTGTTAAATTTGGCGAATTAAAAATTCAATATTTCCTCTCAATACGACCAAAATGAGTAAAAGATAAGAATTTAATTTCAAATGAAATTTGAAATTAAATCAAAGAAATTTAAAAGATTAAAAGCGGAAAAACATTGCCATTTTTATTGCCAAATATTTCGCATTACTATTCTAATTTGATCGCTTTTTTTTGTCAAGTTCATTTAATTAAATTTACTTCCATTCGATGCATTTAATTTCAATTTTATTCATCCTTCGTTTCGGCCCATTTAATTTCAATTTAAAATGTTTTTTTTTTTCCCACAGTGCACATTTATACCATTCAACTTTGATTAATATTACTATTTTTAGGCTATTTCAGGCTATTTAACTTGCATTTTTAAATTTTATAATTGTTTGGTCGCCTAAATTAGTTGTACATATGGTATCCACCTATTTGATTTCGATTCATTTCTAGTATTTAAATTCATCTGCAATTAAACAATTATCAAATAATCATTATCAAAATTATTTTTGATGAAATGAATAAATTGAATAAAAAAACAACGTCTATAATTATAATTCTTCAATTGTTTTTTTTTTCTGCTACACTTTATTCAATTATTGTTGTTTTAGATTAATTTTTATGAATTACTCATTTGAATAGATGTTTGTTGCTTATCTGAATAAAATTTAAATTAATTCAGTTTTATTATTAATATTATTAATTGCTAATTAATTAGGTAAAAAGTAAAAGTGCCGAAATCATTTAGTGTTGAAGGATGAAATATGCCAAATTATTTGTATTTTTAATTTACTTTTTACAGTAACATTAATGGCAGTTTTATTTTACAAAACAAATAGAACGTCAAAAATTTTCCTTTTTATTACCAAAAATTTCATATCTGAAAGAAGGGAAAAAATGGAAAGAGAGAGAGTAGAAGAAAAAAAGAGAGGGAGAGAAAAGAGGGAGGGAAAGATCGTATGGGTTGATTAATAAGAAGAGCAATCTAAACAGGTAATCTTTAAACTGAATAAAATTATTCATTATTATTACTTTGTCAAAAAAAAAAATCCATATCATTCTTATCACCTTCTAAACAACACTGATAATATAGCAAGAATTGATTCATTCGAGAATCACAACAATGAAATTTAAAATTTTTAAAATAATGAATTGGGAAAAAAATTTGACTCGAAATTAAAAACTTGTTTGTTGGTTAAAAATTTCAATTTTTTTGCCTGGAATAAAAGTTGCTGTCGCAATGTTTTATATAGAATATCTCATTTTTTTTGACGACATTTCTGGAATCTTCCATAGACAATATTTTCTGGAATTCTCCATGGAAGATATTCCGGAATTTTCCACTGAATATATTTTCTGGGATTTTTTGTGATGGTATTCCGGAATTTGCCGTAGAAGATAGTAATAGTTTTCCAATTAATTATGATAGCTTATGCCTTGAATCAACTTAACAAATGTTTACTTCGCATATTTAAAAAAAAAAAAGTGAAAAGTATGTATTGGATAAGTTATGCATATTCTTACCGTACTTCTCATTTTATCGTTCATCATGGTGTTTTTATCAAAAGAAATGCTTATCATTTTTATCATCTTTTAAGTAGCACTGATTGTATAACATGGATTAATCCACTCGGGAATTATTCAGGGATTGCAACAATAAAGTTGGAAAATTTTTTTTAAAAAAACAAATTGAAGCAAAAATTAGATTTCAAATTACAAACTTGTTTTTTCTTTTTGTTAAAAATTTCAATTTTTGTTTCATGTTAGATTTGCTTTTATGATAATTTCAAGAGGATGCGTCATTTTTTACGAACTGAAATTTAGCAATTCTCATATTATCATGAAATTCCACCGGAAAATTTGAAAATTTTATCGGATTATTTTTCATTTTGCACAAAATTTATCCATAATTTTAAAAGCTTCCATTATTTTTCACAAGGGAATGTTAATTAATTTTTTCTAACCTTCATGAATTTGCAACGATGTATTTATGCTTGGCAACGAATGATTTACTTGTTTATCATTGTTTATCATTTGGAGCTTAATTTTAAAGCCGCTTATCAATTGAAGCATAAACTTATAAAGTTTCTTTACAGTTTAAATTATCTTTTGTTAAAACATTTATATTTGTAATGAAACAAGTGGATGAGTGATAATATGGTGTTAAAAAATGTGATAAAATTAGTTTGTATAAATAAATACATTCAATGAAGTTTGAAATTGAATGAGTTCAAGATAAAAAAAAGGAAAAAACAACTCAAAATAGAATAATCTAATAAATGCATTCAACGAAGTTTGAAATCGAATAACTTCAAGTTAAAAAGAAAACCAGTCAAAATAGAATAATCTAATTAAAAAAAAAATTCAGCGAAATTTGAAATTAAATAAGTTCAAGTTTAAAAAATAGCTCGGAATAATATAATTCAATGAAAGTATAATTTCAAAAAATTCCGAAATACAGTAATTCAAACTTTAAAAAAAATGAATAAAATTTGAGAAGAAAGACTTGAAATTGCTCCAAAAGTTCTTCCTTATTATGAAAATTTCCTAAACTTTTCTTATTTTTTTAATTTGAAAGTATTTTCACTCTCATTATTTATCCATATGAATTTACTAAATTACTCAGCTGTTTTTTTTCACTAAATTATAGCTTTTTTCCTTTTATTATTTTTTTGCTAAATTTATTAAATTACTGCGAAATCGTTTAGCTAAGTAAACCTTTACATAAAATAAGAAAATGGATTGGAAATTTTTTTAAGCAATAAATTTTAATAACTTGTCATTCTTTTTTCAACTGATAATAGAGTTGTCATCAATTTCACTATTATTGTGACACTAAGCTTTTTCACAAAATTATTCTATAGTGTTAAGCTAAGCAATCACTAATAATTAAATAACTTTGGTGATAATCATAATTAAGATTTGTTGGAAAATTTTCTATCCCCAAAAGAAGTAAACAAAATGAATTCGAACCTTTGTAACAGAATAATCTTTCGATATTTATGAGGAAAAAAAATTTCGAATAATATTTTAGAATAAGATTGAATTTACTTTTGATTTTGTTTGAATTTTAAAAATAGAAGAAAAAAGTTCAAAGTTAGAAGGAAAAGGACAGGAACGATTCATAATAATGAAATTATTAATAATAAAAAGGTTGGATGGGAAGAAAGTATAATACCTAAAATTGAATTTTGCGATGACATTTTCTTGCCAAATAATATGGCTTAGCTCATATTTTATGCATTACTGCTTAATTTTCTCGGAGCATTTTTGGCTAATTTAATGTCTATCTCAAGTCCAATTCAAGTATATTAATTATTTCAAATTATCACTATAGTTTTAGGATTTTTCTTGAGTTATCAGTTGTTATGATTTTCGAATGATATGAGTTATTGCATGCTCTTATTGTAATAAAGTTTATAAAAAATATTATCACTTTGTATGTTTAGAGTATTTTTGTCTAATATTAAGAAAGTATTATCAATCAAGCATTTTCTTCAATCATATAATTATGCCAATTAGCTCACCGGATCCGGTTTACTTGCTTATCGAAAACACTCGAGAGATATATTGCATTGTTTTACAATAATTCTTGAAATGCTCCAAATAAGCATTGTTATTACAAAGCTAAAATATGCCAGTTTTTATAATTTCTAATTATATATAACAAATGAAGTTTCTGTTATCGTTATCATATCATAGATAATGAATGTTTATCAATGATAAAAACTGAATCAAATAGAAATGAATTAAAAGATCATAAGAGAAAATAAAAGTGTCACCTATTTACCATTCATTTTTATTCCATCTAAGTGAAAAGCTTTCAATTTTTTTTCTTTAATAATTCATTGTTTTATTTAAATGAAAAATTTTTCATGCATAATAAGCCAAAGTTTTGTGCTTTTCATAGAATCAAAAAAAAAAAAGTAATTTGCTAAAATATATACTAAAAAGTAAAGGTGAAATAAAGTGGAAAATTTGCCCGGTTCCATTTATTTGTAATAACATCCAAATGACATTTATTTTATGAGTGTACCACTTCCAGAAACCAGGACATTAATTCAAGTTCAAATTTCAATTCCTTTATTTCAATGATATTTTTTTAATTATCATATTACTTTTTCTTTCCTTGTTTTCCTCTAAGTGTTTCAATAAATTTTGCTTTTGAAAAAAAGGATTGATATTTCAATTTGAAATTTTTTATTATTTTAATGATTTTCTTTATGATTATAAGGAAAAAAACTATTTCATTGTTTTCATTACTTGTTTGATTAAATAATTTGTCCATTCATCGAAATGAATAGAAATGAATAGACTATTCAGATTAATTACTTATCTTAAAGAGTTCATTTGTGCCTATTACTTAAAACAATATACAATATTAGCTTGGCTACCTTAGCTTAATTGAAGTTAGAATTTCATAAAACAAAGTAAGAAGAAAAATGTTTTGCAAAATATTACAGGATAAAAAATTAACCTTTATTTATTTTGGCCAAGGATTTGCAGTTATCTTGAGATGAAATCAATTAATAAGTAATTAACAGATTTTATTCGTAAGAGCCTATTCATAAGACTCTTATTCGTGAGAGATATTAATTACTTTTTAACCAAAAATTTGTTTCGTGTCTTATGGTACACTAGTATCAATCTTCCAATTTGACATAAGTTACTGTATTTATTTTATTGTCAAAATATCATAACCTAATTATTTACCTTATTAATGATCTTATCTTATCAAATGATTTGATGATTTTATCAGTGATCTTATCTTATGTTGTCACGTAAATTTTTTCTGTTTTTTTATCGTTTTTTTCTTTTTTTTTGATTTTCAGCTGTTTTCAAAAATTATTGTGCCGTAAAAATCATTGGCATATGACAATGTGTTATGCAACGTATAACGCTACCGTAATCTTACGCTATTCACTACTATTTATACTATCAATCTTTTACGCATGATATTCTGTTATCAGCAAATCTTATTGTTTATGTAACCGAAACAAATTTACAACAATAACAATATTATTTTATCAATAAATACCGTATTCTCGTTTCTTTTTCTTTTTTAACCGGTTAATAACAATAACTTTGAAATAAATATAATCGAAAGGGATAATGTCAGCAATAAATTCATCCCATCCAAAAAAAAATCATCATCAACATCAACATCATCAACATCATTATCAACATTGTCATCATCGTCATCGTCTTCATACGATGTCACGATTACAACGTCAAGTATCCAATGCTCTCTTCATGACAGCATCTTCACGATCTACCATCCAACAAGCACAATCTCATTCAAGATCGTCGTCACAAATTTATCCAGCAACAGATCGATCTGATAACGATAATGATAACAATGATTATCAACCAAACAATAATGATAATCTTTCATATCAACAGTGGTTAGTAAATGTTTCATTGTAGTTTTTTTTTTTTTTATTTTATTTCTTCGATGATTATTTTTATCACAGCTTTTAGCCATCTGTTTCAATTTTATACAAAATTTCTGCCAAAACTGAGGACATTATTGAAGTAAAATGAATTTTTCATCTTTTTTTCTTTTGATTTAACAAAAATTACAATTTTTTGTTTTTTTTCTTTCAATATTAAAGGTTTTTTCTTTTTTTTAATATAATGAATAGCTTTTGTTCTTCTTTGTTATGATATTATCAAACAATCGAAGTTAACAGTACCAATAAATTGTTCTTTGAAATTTGATATAAATAAATTTACTTGTCCCATTGGAATTTTTAATGATAATCATAGATGATAATGATAATATCACCAATATATACATATGTAACTTTCTTTTTTCATCTATTTTACTATAGGCAGTTTTTTGGAATTTGAGTACTTATTGATTTTGTAAATGATATAAGATTTTCTTATTGATTTGATAGATGATATGAGAATTCTATGGAAATAAGCGAGAATTATTTTGGCTTTTATTTCTAAATGTACTAATAAATATAAGTATTTATTTTTTTACTTAAAAAATTTGATATTATTCTTTTTATTATATCTTTTTGTTGCTATAATTGACAAAATTATCAGTGATAATTTTTTAATTTCGACATAAGTTAACGGATAATTTTATTAATTATTTTTTGTCAAAATTTCAATTCATTTGAAGTATATCACTAAATTTTTTTTGCTTATTCTTTCACTTCAAATATTATTTTTCAGAATTACACCAAAAAAATGATTAAATAATTTGTAAGAGTCATAGGATAAACATTAGCTACTGTAAGTTATACTTTGATTGACCACAATTTTGACAAGTTATGCATAAACATTTTCAAATTCATTCATTTCAATAAAAATATTAAGATTTATTTTATTATTGCATTTCAAATTATCAACGAAATAAAATTACATTTTCATAAAATTTGGTACATTTTAATCAAATGAAAAAATTGTAAATGTTCGTTGTCATATAATTTATCTCATAACTTCATTTGCGAAGTCTAACAACTATAACGACAACTTGAAAAATATTAATGAAGAAGGTTGTCAAATTATAAATCAAAGAACTGCATATACAGTACAAGTAATTGGGTACCTACAGTACTTGATGTATTAGTAAATTATTGTATATTATTACTGTATTATTATTATATTAATATTATTAGTATATTAGTATGTTAGTTTATTAGTATATATTAGTGTATTAGTGTGCCTAAGTACTCACAGTGTTTATGCATTTATGTACTGTAGAATACTTATGTATTTATGTACTGTGTAGTACTCATATACAATGCTTACAAGTATAGTACTTGTGGACTAATAAGATTTAGTAGTAATTTTCTGCTTCCAAAAAAAATTTTGTGATACTACTTTTTCGACAAAAAAAAAATCAATTTGTATCAAGCAAAAAAAAGAAAATAAAAATAATAAAAAATACTTTTTAGTCGAAATTTAATTCATTTCTTTTTATTTTATTTTCCATTATTCGTCTTACTATCAGTGATATTGATTGTCACGTTTCACTTGACACAATTTTAAGGATTAAGTATCATTTCATGTTTCAGTGCATTATAGCTATCATTTCAATGCAACACATTTGTCAAAGAAGACTTTTTTTTTTTTAGAAAATGAATTGAAAACTATTTCAGTCTCTTTTTTTCCCCATTCTTATACAACTATACATTTTATGACATAGCATTTTTGTTTACTAATCGATTGTCTCGTTTCATTTGATACAATTTTAGGGATTAAGTATCATTTCATTTCAAATTATGACTCATTTTTTAATAAATAGCAATAACTGATTGGATAATTTCTGTTTATTAATTTAAACTGAAAATAAAATTAATTGAAATTTTGTCTTTAATTTTTGTTATTTTTTTCAGTTTCGAATTATAATTTATTCTTAATAATTGAATGAATAATTTGCAGCGAATATATGGAAACATCAGAATCAGGAAATGGTGATTATTCGAGTAGTTGTATGAAATATATTGAACCACCAAAGTTACCATGCAAATATAAAAGACCATTTGATGAGTTATATTATCAATCATATTTTGATAATCATCCAATACCGTATGATTATCAATCGGATGATAATATTGATGGAAGTAATCATGTGGTTATTAGAAAAATTCGCAATTTCTCAGAAAATACCACAGCACATGGTGTCCGACGAATATTTATTGCTAGAAATGCATATACTGCACGATTATGGTTATTTGGAATTATCTTGTGCTTTATCATACTTATTGTACAAGCTTATCAATTAGTGATGAAATTTAATCGTCATGAAAAAATTACTAGTATTGAGGTAAGTGAAATACTGTATGATTCGATACAGTAACATTTCGACACAGTAACATCTATCCTACCTTCATTTTCTTTTTTGCAAACATTATTTTATTTTCATTTTTTAGTTATTTCTTCAAAATGAAAGCAAAAATTTATTTTAGCTTAAATTTGATTATATACAATTTCCTGCTGTAACATTTTGTAATTTGAATCCCTATAAAAAAAGTTTGGTTCGATCAGTACCATCTGTCAAGGATACGGTTAGTTAATTAATAATTAATTATTTAAGGCGCATAAAGCTGCAAATGAGCTTTATGCTTAGCTATCAGAAATAACAGAAAGCAAAGTATAAGTTTGAAAAAAATTCGATCGTTTCACGTAATTTTTTATATTTGATAAATTTCCCGTTAAAATGGTAAAACATATTAACTTACAATATATTAAACTTCCAATTTTTTGATTCAAAAATTTAAATTAAAGTTTTGAGATAAATTGTGCATATTGCTAAAAATATAAAGAAGTAACTAACACTTTTTTTTTGGGGAAAAAAAATCGATAATATTTCATTTTTGTTATTTCTGAAATTTTTTTCTGTTTTCTTTTTTAGTCCTAATTAAGGTACTTTTACGACAACAATTTTGTTACACCTAACACGTCATTTTTACATTTTTAAACTTAATGACTGGAATCAATCAATAATATTATTTATTTTTATCTTAATAAATTGAGGTCCATTTTCCTAATTGTCAAGTAAAAGTATAAATGAAATTTATATATACAGCGATGTTAAAATAAATAGTAAATAAGTTATACAATTTGGGATTACTCATTCAATTATAATAATTCATATTTGTTTAAAATGAAAATAAAACTCTTAGTTCTAAATTGAGTTTATTTTTTTGTTATAAATTTCAATTCCTACATCGACAATAGTTTTTTTTTTAAATATAAATTGTTGTTTGGTAAAATTTCAAAAACGAACTTAATATTTTAATCAATTAGTTGCTAAAAAAAAGAAAAAAAAGCGATATCCCTTAGAGAAAATAAAAGAAAAACAAAATCAAAAGTTAATTGATCCATGAAACTAATCTTTGATCTAACAAATAATTTTTCTTATTGATTGTATAAAATTTTAAATAATTTACAGATGGATGTTTATGAAAATGCGAAATCTTTTCGCCGAGATAAAAGTCGCATAAAGCAACAATTACCAATTGGTATCATTCATAGACAATCCAATAAGCAAAAGGGACGTTTGTCACATTTGTTTGATAACAAAATGACAAATGATTTAAATATAAATTATTTGGAAAATGTAAAACGACGACAACGACATCTTCAAAATGATTTATTCAAAAGTAATAATCATATCAATACAATTAGTCAATCAAATATAAATCATGAAAGTGCAAATGAAATTAATGATGAAATATTTCCAACATCTAATATCCATTTCGTTACCGACACTGCTACTACTACCATTACTATTACAACAACTACTGATACTACAACAATAACTATTGATACTGCTACGACAAGCAGTACTACTATTGCCAATACATTAACGTCTATTGATGACATTGAAACAATTGTAGATGTAAATAATGAAACTGCAACAATAATAAGGAGCAAGCGGATGGTAAGTTATTCAAATTTAATTAACTTCTTTTCCTTAAAGATGGTAAGTTATTCAATTTTAATTATTAAGGATGGTAAATTATTCAAATTTAATTACCTTTTTTCCTTTAATTTGTAGTTTAGCAAATTTGAAAAAAGCTATTGTGGTAATGATTTCAACATTTATTGATAATCACTTTACCCCTAATTTGTTTCTAATAATTAATATGATTTTTTAATTTTTCACGGAATATATTATACTTGAAAAGAATGTAATAATTATAAGTGAAACAGGATATAATAATTAAAATCCTTTTGATAGCTTCAAAAGAAATTCATCACAATTAAAAAACTTTAGTTAAAAGATTTTTTTTAGAAATTTTTGAAACACTTGATTTTTTTTAAAACAATTTTTAAAAGATTTTAAAAAATATTTTTAGAATATTTTTAAAACATCAATAAATTGCTACAAAATATATGATTTTTTTTTGTTCATCCCACCTTTGTTTTTTTATTTTTTTAATATTGCTACTGTTTGTTCCAATTCTTACAATCTTTTAACTTAAGTAAAAAAAAAATTAAGTATTAAGTATTACATTTCAAATCTTAAAAAAAAAATTAAGTATTACATTTCATTTAATTTGCATTACTTCCTATTTTATTATTTATTCGATATTAATTAACTCAGCAACTAATTATGCTAATAACTTATTCAGTACTGTATAACTATCAATAAAATTGTAATATTATATAGCAAAAAAAAAAGAAACAAATGTAATTCAAAATTTAATCATTTATGTTGAATATTGAGGTAGAGACAATGCGATATGAAGCAATTGAAGCACATTGTAAATGTATTGGTAAACCGGATATGGAATGTATCCGGTTTGAATCAATTCCACCATCACTTGATAAGAGATGCATTTGTACATATGATAATGAAATGGATATTGCATGGCCATGTTTCAATATATCGTTAGTATTTTTAAACTACTCTTTATTGAATAATTAATTACAGATACAGATAAAATCTATCGATATTTTGGATTATTTAAATTTAATTAATTTAATTTTGTTTTTTTGTTTAAATCGTAGTTCAAAAATTATTGATTAGACTGAATGTAGTATTGTTTTTAGAATATGGTACCAAGAAGAATGTCATGTGTGCTTTGAAACTGGTTTCTGTGAGCCAAAAGAAGATGATCAAATTCCAAGTGCTAATTGGCCTTGCTTGTGCCGTAATCTTACCATTAATTCAGTAAGCTTTGATTTTTAAATATTACTCATTCCAACTTTTTTTTTCAAATTCATAAATTTTAAGTTTAAACTAAATGTGCTAATCGCCTACTATCGTTTAATTAATGTAATTAATTAGAATGTCCGATCATATGACACTTTTTTAACATTTAATTAACTGTGCATTTCTAAATAATTAAGTGAAAAATAGCCAAAAGCATATAATTTATGGTACCCAATTTTGCAAGAATGATGAAGCAAAAAATTCTGTCACAAATTCTTGGAATAGAATTACTTTAAATCATACTAGGAAGAAATTCTCAGGTGTACTGTTACCTGGTATTGATTAGTACCATTATGGATTCATTTTTGAATCGATCAGTTATCGTCTCTTTTCGATATTTTACCACTCTAATTTAAACAATATGCTAATTGTTTTATCTGTAGCTATACAATATGCTAATTGCTCTATCTATAGCTATTGCTTAATTTCTGGAAAGCAATTCCGGAATGATAAGGAAATCTTTATTCACGTCCTGTTATTCAAAAGAAACATTTTTTTTTGTTTTTGCCGGCACTAATACTTTTTTTCCTTTAAAAATTTTCTTTTGAAACTGCAGACATTTAACAATTATTATCTAAAGCATGTCTATAACTCCCTCTTTCTTTTTTTCTCTCTCTCTTTCTCTTTCTTTTGTTATCAATTTTTTTTTTAGTAATTTTGAATTAACAGTTCTATTCACATCTTTTTTATATCCCGTAATTATCTTCATTCTCGAAAGCATATAAGTATGGGATAAATGAGTTCATTCATTGATAACACTGATAAAAGCAAAAGATAAGGAAGCACTTGAAAAGATGTTTGTAGAAAAATCTATAATTATTGAAAAGATGAAAAATTCATCATTAATATTAATTAAAGCATCATTTCTAATATTTGAAAAATTTGATCAATCACATTGCAATATCATTTCAAATATTTAAGGAATATGTTGCAAGTTTGGAAGATATTAATTAGCTTTTCCTAGCATATAAAATTCATTTTGTTAAATTCAAAAAATGAGTTAAAAAATGCATGTATGGTAGTTTTTTTTTTAAAAAAGAAATATATTCTATTTTTAAAAAATTGCAAAGGAAAGGAAATTACAAAGTAGAATCATTATTAATGATATTGTTAAACTTAGCAATAATTCAAATTTTATAATTATTAGAATAATAATTCGATTATTTCGATCAAATAGCTAAAAGTAGAATAATTGATTCCATATGGCAAAAAGCATCAAACCCAGAAATTAAAGTGTAGTTTTTTCATTTTTTTTTTCTGCATAGAAATTTTAAATTAAAAAAAGTTCTATTAGAATCGATCTATTTGAAGTGTCCTCATATCACCATGGAATACTTTTTAAAGTTAATCATTTGATCTTTTCTGGATTAAAATTATTTCTGCTTGAAATCTAACAAAATTCAAAAATCCTGTTTTTCGTTAATGTTAACGATTTCTTTCTTTATTTTTTTCCTTTTTTTGTTTTGCTAAATGAATAATCACATTAACCATTATGTAAATTATATTTTTTCTTAAAAACAAAACAAAAAAAAAATCCGGCATGGATAACTTTTCCGGAAAATTGGATAATCAAGGAATATCATTTCTGCTTGCTGATATTTTTGTTACGGGAAATGATAAAGTAAGAAAGCTTAATTTTACAAATTTTACTTCCAATACTTTACTGTAAATATAATCAAATATAATTAAATAGCCAAAATAATATTTCGTACTCTTTTTCTTGTTACTAAAATATTGAGAAAAAGGAAAAGTTCAAAAAATAAGGTAAATAAATTTTGAATAGGTTAATTTATAATAGGAATTGTGTATATGTTAAAGTTATTAAATTAAACTTTTCACACGATCAAAGACTAAAGATTAGAGGTCGAATAATTTCTTCTTTTAAGCTTTTTGCTTTGTAAATGAATTAATATGTAAAAAAAAAAAAAATTAAAAGTTGAATTTTTCAAACAATGACAACTTTATTGTTTACCTGTTGAAGTATACTGATAATTAGCTAAGATTAAAATGAATTCTATGTAAACTTGGTTAGTTATATATTAGCCCAACTTCATTCTCCTCAAGAAACCGCACTGTATTCGAACAATTAACGATGTCAAGCAATTGTGGGCTACAAAACTTTATTCAACAACAATAACCAAAAACCAACAACAACAACAACAACAACGACAACACCGCCAAAACAATCAGCACGTGTCACTGCACCAGAAACTGTTAAAGCAATGGGTTTTACGGTAAGATTGCTTAATTCATTAGCATTTTTCCGGATCATTAATTTTTTATTAAGAATCATTAGGATTATCTACTAAATTCCGCACTATTTCCTAAATTACTGATTATCCGGATTGTAATAATGTTACAAAAATGAAAATGAGACAAAAAAAATTTGTTATGATCGAAAATTAAAATATCACATAGTAATCGATATCATTTATTTTAATTAAAACTTCTGGAACTTCTGAAATGTCCTTATCAGTTATGTGAATAAGTCTATTTCATGATATGGTGATAATGAATAAAATGAACAATACTTGTTCATTGAAAATATAATTATATCTTTTTGATGGGAAATATTAATGAAATAATTAGCTTCAGTAATTTCTATAATACTATACGATTTTTCATATCATGAATTTTAATTAAAGGGTATGACAGATGGCGTAGCAATGTTGACACGTGCTAAGGAAAATTTAATTTTTACGATGAGTGCATTATCGGAAATGCAACGAATTGCTTTATCACAATCTAAACGAGAATTCATTCAAATGTGTTCATTCAATGGAAAGGAATGTGATATTAGTAATATTTACTTAATAACTTTATTCTTGGAAAATTTTGTTGAAATTTATAAAATTGAAATTTATTTTTAAATATTAAACTAACAAGTGTCAATCTTTGTTCGTTTTTTTTTCCGCTCTGGTTTTTAAGGTAAAAGTATTAAATGGTATGGATGTAAGTCAAGAAAACCGGACCGGATAGAGAATATGACCGTAAGCTAAGAAAACCTGATAACAAGAATAAAATTATAGATGCTGACTTTAAATTACATGTTGATCCAGCATTCGGAAATTGTTATACATTCAATTGGGATATAAATAATAATTATTCAAGCAGTAAAGCTGGCCCAATGTATGGTTAGTAATAACTATTCTGTTACATCAATACATTGATATAAAATTATTTAATTGGATTGGACTAATTAGGAAAATTAGGAAAGAATGTATTAATTAGAAAAAACGAACGTTTTAGTACAATTGATACTTAAATAGCTTACCATTATGGTATAAAATTAATTCAGATTCAATTCAAATAAAATTATTTCAACAATACGATTGCAATGATTAACCTTTGATAGTAAGTAACTTTTTAATTTTTAAATGAATTTTTTCATTTCCTTTTAATTACAGGAATTCGATTACTCTTATTTGTTAATACGTCTGATTATATGGCAACATCCGAAGCTTCTGGAATACGATTAGCAGTACATAGTCCAACGGATTTTCCATTTCCGGATACATTTGGTTATAGTGCACCTGTTGGTTTTGCTTCTTCATTTGGCCTGAAAAAGGTGAATGGTTCATTTTTTTTTTTTGAAATTTAATTTTCATGTTGAAATTTCGGCATTCAATAGATTGATGATTAAAATCTGAAAAGTCTTTTATTTCTTTTAAATTTCTTCTTAAAAAATTTTCAATTTCTCTCGTTGTATTTATAATAAAATGTCGTTTTAATTAAATAATAATTCTAACAAAACAATAAAATAACTTATAAAAAACAAAAATAATTTATGATAAAATAAATAATAAAATGAAATCTCTTTTTGTTTTAATAAAATAACAATTTTCTAGCATGTCGTCAAAAGATTATCCGCACCATATGGTGATTGTCAACGAGAAAAGAAAATGAATTCAAGTTTTTACATTTATGGCGATTACGATTATAATCCAGAAGTAAGCTATTTCTTAAATTATCGATTTCATCATAAGAAACACTTTATTAGGCACTGAAATAATTGAAAAAAATATAAAATCAATCAATAACATATTCTTTGCTATTGTTATCATCATTTAACTTTTATAAAAGGATATTTATCTTAATGTAAATGACAGGGATGTCATCGAAGTTGTTTTCAAAATGCACTACTAGAAAAATGTGGTTGTGGTGATCCTCGTTTTCCGGTTCCGAAAGGAAAAACACATTGTTCCGCTTTTAATGCTACAGCAAGTAAATCATTCGTATTATTTTTGCATAATTCAATTAAAGAATTGAATTACTTTGAGAAAAAATCAAAGCAAAACGATATTTTTGAGCATACTTTTAAAACAATTAGCTTTATGCTTTAATTTAATTTTATTATTCAAATTAAATTAACTACAAAGTTTTGTTTGATTTGTTGACAATAACTTTGACCATAATTAAAAATTTTCGTAAATTTGTCCTTTTGATTTTCCGCGAGTTCTTATACTGTATATAAAAATATGAAAAGATATGCTTTAAATTTTTAAGATATGCTTTAAATTTAATCGATATTAAAATTCAATTTAGTCTAATTTTATAGGAGATTGCTTAGAACAAGCAATTGCTGAAATTGGTGATTTTCATCACATTATGGATAGTCTTACAAATTGTCAATGCAAGCAATCATGTGAACATGAAATTTATGGTGTCACCTTTTCTGCTTCTAAATGGCCATCCGGTGCTAGCGATGTCTGTAATTTCCTTTCCTTAATTAGTATTACAAGAAAAACTTTTTAATTAAAAAAAAATTCTTTTTTATTTTTTAAACTACTATATATAAAAATATGAAACAATGCAAAGTGTATTAAATTATAATCAGAATTAAATATATAAATAAAAAATAAAAATTAAAAATAGAATAAATGAATGGCTCATACCTAAAGATAATATCATATAATTATATATAACAAATAAAACAATAAATACATACAAAAGATCAAAGGCTAAACAAGAATATATTTGCCAAAAAAACTAAATTTTGCCAGTAAAAATATTAAGAAGAAAGACATTGTAACCTTTGACCCAGGAAATTTTTAATTTTTATTATAAACAAAAGAAACAGTTTAAAAATAGAAAAAAAATAAAAAACAAAAACCAAAACAAAATAACGAAAACAAAACAAAACAAACACCTTATTAAAAGGAAATATGCCTAAAATTCTTAACTTAAAATCAATCTTAAAATTTTCGTTTTAAAACAAATAAATTTATTGTTTAGTAAGGCCAAAATAATGTACAAAAATTTTTTAATAAATGCAAATCAAATATAATCATATTACAGTACACATATAATCCTATTATTAATAAAATTTGTTTTCGTTTATGAAATAATATTTAATTACTCATCATAATATTACATTTAATTCCCATCAAAATATTATACAACATTTACTTGCATAACATTTTAGGAGTTCAATTTATTTTAATAATTAGCACTGATAAATTATTAACACTCCAATGTGCATAGCCTAATTATTTGTTTAAATTTTTAAAGAGTTAATTTAAATTCGCTTCAATGTATTTTACAATTAATGACATTAAATTGTGAAACTAAGCATTTCAGAAGAATTTTTGAATGCAAAATTTAATTTCAAAACATTCCTTTTAATGTTGTTATGACTTATTATCATTGTTAAATAAATAAAAAAAAAAGACTAGACTATTGGAAATTTCATTTTGTACCTTTCTATTTAAAACTTTCTTTCACTTCGTCACATCAATTACTCTAAAATTCTATATAATCGTATTATAATTTATATCGATATTATATTTTGTATACCATATTATATTCTATATACCGTAATATATTCCATACACCGTATTATGCTCTATATACTGTGCTTTATTTCTTCATAATAAAACTAATTAAGTAAAAATTATTCAATTTTCTTTTTCTCTCTCTTTCTTCTTCTTCTCATCGTTAATATTGAAGAAAAAACTCACAAATATATTTTCAGGAATTTTGAGTTAATGAAATTAAGACGATAATTCTTTGTTTTAATTTAGCTATTTTTTTTAATTAATAATATTCAATTCATCTACTCATTTACTTATCCTCATGGATTATTTAGTTTGAAAAAAAATAATAAAATATATATTTGATTATCATATTTCAGCTGCGACAATCGGTAAACTTTAGTATATTTCTTTTATTCATTTATTTTTAGTGCTTTTTTTTAAAGTTTGCAACCCTTATGCATGTCTGTGGATAGTTTTGTAGGTGATACGGTAGTGATTATTAATTTATTAGAAGTAGAAGTATTGTGATTTGTTATAATTAGCATATTAATTAATGCCGATCATTTTTAACTAATATTCTTTCTCGAACATAAATTTTAGCTTGGAAATTGTGAACCAAATATGAATGAAGAAGAATGCAGGAAATTTTATAGAGAAAATGCAGCAATGGTTGAAGTTTACTACGAGCAGCTTAATTATGAATTACTAAAAGAATCTGAAGCATATGGTGTTAGTTTAATAAGTAATTAAATTCATATAACATATTGCTAATGAAGTATATGCAAATTTTCACCAACATTTTAATTATTGCATTAACAAAATTGCGATACTCTTTACTCTGTATTTTATTTAATAATTTATTTTAAATTGCTAAAAATTATTGCTAGATTAATAAATGCATAAAAAAAATTTTTTTTTTCGAAAGAAAATATCAAAAAATTTATAAACATTACGATTAATTGCGATAAATTTTAGACTTCTGACATGTTCTATATGAGCGGCAAAATTAATTAAATTATAATTTTAGCTTGTCAACTTATTAGCTGATGTTGGTGGCCATCTTGGTTTATGGATGGGTATGTTTAATTTATTTATTTTCAAATTTAAAATTTGCAATTTTTAATATTATCAGATCAGTTTCAGTTTTTTTTCTAGTATTATTAAAACTATTATTAAAACTGACTTTAACAATTTTTGCAGTAATTAATTAAGAGAGCTAAGAACTTAATTTCTACAAGACAGAAATCGGACAATTAACGTTAAATAGAAATTAAGAAAAAAACTTGATGAGATGAAATTGATAGAAAGATTAAATTTTATGGGATTTTAAGTAAAAAAAAAAAGCAAATCATATCAATTATTTCAATTCTTTTTAGTTATGCAATAAAAAATGTTAAATTTTGGAAGTTAATATGTGCAATAACAATATAAATAAATAATAAATAGATGATAGTAAGGAATACTTTTTCTCTCCTATTATGGAATAAATTTTTTAAAATTTCAGCAATTAATAGATTGATACATCCCTCTTTACTAGGCTAATAGTAGATACATATCATTATAGGTTTGATATTTCTTTATAGGTAGGCTAGTAATTAACATATATAATTAATAGACTAATACTTTCCTTTTTGTTAGGCTAAAATTAGATGATATAATTAGTCGACTGATATTTCTTAATTACATACAGTAGGCGTATACAACTAATGAATTTAATATTCATCTTTTCCAAGACAATTATTAGACTATATTTCTTCGACGCTAGGCTAAAAATTGATCTGCATAATTAATAGAGTGACACTTTATGTTTGCTAGACTAGAAATATATGATATAATTAGTTAGATTAGTATTTCTTAAACATATATATCAAGTATATATAGTTAATGGACTAATATTTCTTTTTTGCTAGGCTAATAGTAGACATATCCAATTAGTGGACTAGTATGTTTTTTTTGCTAAACCAAAAATGGACATATGTAAATTCTGAACTTTTCAAAGATATTACCAAATTAAAATTTGTTTAATTTATCAAAATATTTTCACATTTAATGAATCAATAATTGTATGAAAGTAATTAGAAAATAATTAATGGTAAAAAAAAGATGAAAGTAATAAATTAATATAAGAAATGATTTCAGGTTTCAGTGTAATAACGATAATTGAATGTGCGGTATTGTTCATTGATTTGATAACATTATGTTGTAATAGGTTGAAAGAAAGACAAGAAATTAAAAAAGGACAGTAATAGGAGGAGGAAAATGGGAAAAAAAGGAGGAAATGAAGGATGAAGAACAATACGGTGAAGTTATCCGTGAAAAAATTCCGGATGAAAATGACAAAAACGAATAATTTACTGAATATAACGAAAGATAGGAAAGCGATTCAAATTTGATAATTACAATTTAATAACTAATTTTTAACTATTAAATGGTGATAGTAATGAGACATCAAATATATTAGTAAATTTAATCCTTATTAAAGAAATAAGTGTTGTTAATTAAAATTAATTAAGAATAATTGTTGAAAATTTTAAACTCAAGACGAGTAGATATTTTTGAAGTATTTGAAATGTTGCATCATAATGAAATTCAAAATTTATTAAACAGCCATTGTTATCATTTAATATATTTACTTACTATTTGAGTAATAAGAATGAGAAATAATTAGGGAATTTCAAAGTATTCTTTCGACTTTATAACTAATTGTAAGATATGCCGATAATTAAATTTCAAATATTATATGCAATTATTGTTGTAATTAAAAATAAAAGTGATGGATGTACAAAAGAGAAAGAATAATTTTTAATTAATTAGCACAATTAACACAAATATTTTTTTAAATCAACATAAATATCCAAAAGGGAATATTTCCGAAGTTTGAAAATCATTATTAAAAATTGGTGCTTGTAAAAAATGGAAATTAGCATACCTCTAATTAAGAAGATGCAATTAAGCATTTTAAAACTTACAAAAAATATATGTATATTTTAATTGATTTCATTTATAAATATATGAAAAATTTTTCAAAGTCCCCAAGAAAATATATACTACTTATCCATGCATATGTATTTTATTCATAGTAAAATTTGCATAAAATACTTTAAATTATGTTCAACTTTGATTAATTAGGGCAATAATTTGCATAATTACGCATTTAAATATCATTTAATTGTATGAAATTTTCATTGATCAAAATTATTTCCCTTCGTCTGTTAATTGTTAAATGTGTTGAAATGATCTCATTCAATACATCATTTTGTTGTCAACTGTTAAATGATACAACAATGTTTCATGTATAAACCAATATCACTATCAAATGAAAATTATACTTTGGAAAGCTTGTAATTTTGCTAATGGAAATGAATAAATTAAAATTAAAACTAAGTAATCAACGAAATGAAAACATATTCTAAAATAAAAATCAATGTGTTTTGGATGATACATTCCTTGCAAAATGATTAATTTTCACTGAAATGACTAAAATTAATTAATCAATGGAATGAAAATTTTTTCCTAAAATGATAGTAAACGTATCGTAATTATGCATATATCACAAAACGATCAATTTTTATTTAATTTTCATTAAATGAATGATTTGATTAAATCAACTGAAAATTTTTCATAATTTAAAAATTACTAAGTAATCAAACATGCCATGATTGCTACGACAATATACATTATTAATAAAAGAATTCTTGAAAAGTTAATTAACTACTCTAATTAGAAGGCAGTTTAATTAATTTGCAAACCACTGAAATTTCTAATTCTTCCTAAACTAGACTAAATATTTATGTCATGAAATGAGGTGAATGAATGGAATTGATTGTTTCATTTGTGAAAATGCTTGCCATAGATGAATGAACTTATCTAACCTGAAATAATTTGAATATTCGACCATTAAACTAAAAGCAATTTCGTATTATTTGAATAGTTAATAATATACATTATCCAAATGTAAAATTAGCATAAATTGATGATTTAAATTTCAACAAATCAGGTCTAAACATAATATTTGAAGATTAAATTTAGTTCTTTTATTTCTAGCTTTGATTTTCATTTTTTTTACTTAAAAAAAAGGTGGCTATTTTATTTAGACAATAATTAGTACGGAAAAGCGATAGTATGCCACTTAATGAAATTAATATTTTAACCAGCAATTAATGATGTTATGTCAAAAAGCATAGGTTGATAGAATTTACTTCTCAAAAAAATAATCCAAGTTTTGAGAAAGTAACCAATGCAGAGGGAAACTCAAACCTTAGGCTACTGTATTACTACTGCATGTGAGCTACTGTATGTGAAATACACTTTGAAGTTAACTTATTCTGATACATTAACCACATTTTATCTAGGTTATACTTTAGATTGCCAATGGTTCTCCGGAATAATCAACCTGAAGAAGTTGTAAAGATTGGAAAAATACCTTTGAATGGAGAAGAATTTCTGTTACTCGAGATTTTCAATCTCGAACTTTAACCTTCTACCTCTGATTTCTTGACCTTATTTATGTGTTTCGAGGTCATATGCAATGATTGTATTCAGAAATGTAAAATTTGATACCTTAGTGAAAAGATTCTCAGCATTTGTTTATTGAGGTTATTTGGTAGAACACTTTGTTTTAGCACGCAAAAGGTCACAGGTCGTATCGACCCCTCTCGAACCTAAAACGGACATTTTCAGCTTAACATAAACCTGTGGAAGCTTCAGTTTAATTTGAAATTTGAACCTAGAGCGAGGGTTTCATTACAAAATTTGTCAAGTTAAATGAATCCTTATAAGTAAGTATTTCAAAAAAAAGGAAAAGTGATAGTGGAAAGAGTAATGATTAAAATTTTAGTAATGTTCATAGTGGTTGACATATTTTTGATCATTGACGCGTTAAAGAGAATGTTATTTTAGTGAGTAAGACGACAACATCCTTGACATTATCTTTGTCATCATTGTTATCAATCATCATCATTATTATTATTATCATCATCATTAGCATCCCAATGATCATGGATTTTATCTAATATTGTGTCTTACCTTATAGGTCGAATGAGATGTAAACAACAAACAATACACCTTTGTCAAAGTTATCGTAGTAGTATGACAAATGTGTCATAGCGATCGATCAAACCTGCACTGTTATCACTTTACATTCTTTACTTTTTTCTTTCCTTTTTTTTCAAATTTCATAACTTAAATTTCATGACTTAATTTCATAATTTAATTTTCATAACTTGATAAATTTCGTAACTTTTAAATCTCATAACTTTCCATCTTCCCTTTAGAAAAAAAAAAATTTAGATTTAGAACGAACAAAAGTTCTTTTTATTCTCTCTCTCTCTCTCTCTTGCTCTCTCTCTTCTCTCTT
>NW_018108395.1:57465-59392 GCF_000183805.2 Loa loa | reverse complement strand
AACGAACAAAAGTTACTTTTTATTTCTCTCTCTCTCTCTCTCTCTCTTGCTCTCTCTCTTTCTCTCTTTCTTTTATTATTAAAACGAAATTATTAAACTAAAATAGTTCGCAATGAATTCATTTCAGTAGCATTTCTATTAATGAAATAATGGGCAATCATTTCTTCGCAAAAGTTTGTTCCATTAATAATTATATCTGAAATAATTTAGATAAAATTTAATATTTATGCCAAAAAAAAAGGGAAAAAAAATCTCTTAAAATTGTAAAAAAGATAAATTTTAATTTTGCATTCAAATAAAAAAAAAAGGAAAAGAAAGAAATAATAAAATCATCCTTTACAGCTGATGAATAAAAAGGACAAATGAAATTGATAATGGAATTTTAAATCGATTGCACTTTCAAAATTTTAACCAACAAAATGAAATTCAAATTACCATCGATTTATTTATGAGAAGTGGAAGGAGATGATGATGATGATGATGATGTATTTATTCTATAATAGAAGTACTATTGATTAAAGCGAATAGAACAATTTTAATCCGTTTGTTTATTTCAAAATTTTATTCTTATAGTGTTAGAAAATTACTAAATGTTACTAAATTAAAAATTACTAAAATTTTGTTTTCAATTTTTTTCCTCCTTTTTTTTTCGGGGGGAGGGAGGAGACCGAAAATTTACAAACACCTTATTTTTTCTCATTTCTTTTGAAGGTACTATTTTTACCAATTAATGAATTTAATTAACAAAATACTGCAAAAAAATATTAATTAATTAACAAAATACTGTAAAAAGACATCAATTTTTCATTGTGATAAATTCATCAATTGTACCATAACAATGCATTGTTAGGTTAAATGACCTTAGACCCTAAGTTAATGTCAACAGTCATCTTTGTTATTGTTGATAGGTATGTTTATGAATTTAATTAAAAGATAGAAATGGATAGAATATGATAGGTAGTGAAATTTAATTGTATGTATTTAGCCTTAAGGCGTGGCTTAAGGCCTTTTTCCAAAGATGGCTAAATTGTGTAATATACTACAACTGGATCGATATACTCAAAGGATTGAGCATGAAGGAGAAGATACATCTCAACGACAGTTGTCATCAAATGTTGTGCTGTTGCTGTTGGCCGCCGTATCATTGCGCTTTAGCTCTTAGCGTTGTTGATGCAACAATTGTTGGTATTTTTGCATATCGTTCAGCTGATTTATTGTATAAATCGGGAAATGATAAGTAAGTTTTTATTTAAAATATAATTTAATTCAATCAATAACACTAAAAATAGATATTATTATCAATTCATTTATCACATCAGCTTATAAGAGAATGATGTCTTAATTGATTGATTGTTTTAAACTTATCAACTTGCAAAAAGATGACGTCATAATCGATTGATCTTTTTGAATTTATCAATTATCATCAACTTGTAAATGGATAATATTTTAAATTTATCAACAATCTAATTAACAAAACATGAATCAATTAGTAATTAATATTATATGTATGCTAATATAAGTTAATTAATGTTGATAAATCAATCATACAGATAAGGTTAATTATGTATCATCGGATACTTTTCATATATATAATCATAATTACTGATATTTCCTGGAAGAGATTGTGGAATTTTAATAATGGAAAAGAAAAAAAACAAATATCTTACAATAGTAAGTTATTAAGTTAGTAAGTAATGTGTAATTAAGTGTTTGTTTTGAATATTACTACTCCAAAGAGTTATAAAATGAGGATTATAGCTGAAGTGTTATTATCATTGTTACCGAAATTATCACAAGCTTTATCTTTTGTAAATTTATGACTTTTGACTTGCTCATAGAGGAAATTTAAAAAATCTTCAAATTTAATTTGTATATATATATATACATATATATATATATATATATATATATATATATATATATATAT
>NW_018108395.1:53468-57398 GCF_000183805.2 Loa loa | reverse complement strand
TATATATATATATATATATATATATATATATATATATATATATATATATATATATATATATATATATATATATATATATAATGTATATATAAATTTTAATTTATATTTTTTTTAATTTACTTCAAATTTAATTTATATATATATATACATATATGCTCTTGATGTTTGCTTTTGTTATTTTTCTTAAGATTTTTATGAATTAATCAAACTTTAATCAGTGAATTGATAAAATAACATATTTGATGGTGACATTATAAATTTCTTTTAGAACATTTTTTATATATTTATCAGGCATAATATGTCCTAATCCATCCTATTGTCATTTGAAAGTGTATATTTACGTAGAATGATTTTTCAATCTTCATTCGTACTATCTTCTGTACATAGATTTATCAATATAATTATCGATAAATTAATTAATAATAATTACCAGGTTATCAAGTAAAACTTAAAATATTCCCATATGTTATTATTCTACCAAAAACAAAATAGATAATAATGTTGAAATGATTACAGGATGAATTTTAGGGTAGAGGAATTTACATAAATTGAAATGATTTGAATGTATTTTTAATCTTTGTAAATTGCAGTAATTGGATCGATTTTGGCATATTCCTGATCCTGTTGGGTTTCTTTGTATGTGAACTATTAAGTATGATAACGTTAGCTATTTCCTTTCGGCGGAATAATTCTCGTTTTGTATTGCCACGATTAACATTACTTACCGGTCAATTTGCTGTAACAACATTCATTTCCGTTCTTTTAATCCTGTATTTTATGGGATTCACCGAGAAACTCAATGATGTTGTAATTGGTACATATGAGGTTGTAAGTTTGGCATTTTTCCTGATTTCTACTAAATTATCACGAAATTATTCAAAATTTCTACCGATTTATTTATTCATTGTCATGAATGGTTATCCATGATAATGATTAGATTGGATGATTATCCGTGACAATAATTAGATTGGATGTTTATCCGTGACAATGATTAGATTGGATGATTATCCGTGACAATGATTAGATTAGATGATTATCCATGATAATGATTAGATTGGATGATTATCCGTGACAATGATTAGATTGGATGATGATTATCTATGATAATGATTAGATCAGATGATTATCCATGATAATAATTAGATCAGATGACTATCCATGATAATGATTAGATCAGATGATTATCCATGATAATGATTAGATCAGATGATTATCCATGATAATAATTAGATCAGATGACTATCCATGATAATGATTAGATCAGATGATTATCCATGATAATGATTAGATCAGATGATTATCCGTGATAATGATTATATCGGCTTTTTCAAATATACACCAAATTATTTGTATCATATTGAGAGCTTTAAAATATTTGAAATTTGAAAAGAAAAAGCATCAAAGGTAGAAGTTGAACTTCATAAGATTAATAATCTAAAATTCCTAAAATTTTTTCATTATTTCAGTATTGGGCTAACGATAAATTGAATGAAGATGATCGTATCAGAGCTGTAAATGATTTGTTCATTTATGCGATTGGTACATTTGTTCTTATATCCATGTACACCATATATGAATTATTCGAGTTATACATCACCCGAAAATATCAAAATACTCTCGATACACCACCTGAATTTATACCTGTAAGGAATCAGGAACCACCAAGATTAGCTGGACCAAAATTAAGCATTACTCAACCTCAACATATCGCGCCACCACCTTACAATCCACAGTATCATTAATTCAAATCATTCTTCATGCACAACATCATCTTTCCTTTTGCTACCATCAATTGATTGACGGACGTTCAATTAACTTGTTTTGCTATCATTAATTGATTAATGGACGATCGATCAATCAAGAAGATCACTTTTTAGCGATACACCGATCAATAAACTTTTTCTCCAAAGTTTCATTCCGGAATACTTGAATTGTTTTTACGGAATATACGTGCACAATGAACATTACCCTTCTTTATAATTACTTTTAATCTTCTTTCTGTATTCACAAATGGGAAAAAAAAACTTGTTCGTAATATGATTTCCATTTCAAAATTTTTATTTCAAACTTTAAAACATAATAAGTAATATTTTGCAAATGACAAAATTTTAATTTGAAAAATCAAATTTAAATCCGAAAAAAGTAAAAGTTAAATTTTAATTTTTCTTTTCCGTTTTGTTATATTCCTCTCATCGGGAATATCTCAGTCTGACTGATTAATCAAATTGTTTATATCATTCATCACATCTGATTATATTAATCATCCTTGTAATGATTGAATCGATCGTCCAATTTTTTTTTTCTGTCACACTCATTTTCGTACAAATCGATTTTAAACGATCAAAAAAAAATTCGCTATAATTTTTCTTTTTTTTTTTGCAAATCAAATGTCCCTCTCTTTGCTATATTTACCTTTCTTTTTTTCATTTTTTTGATCATTTTAATTCATTTTACTTTTCTTTCTTTCTTTCTTTCTTTTTTTTGTCCCAAATTTCGCAAACTTTCACATTTGAACTTTTAGTATTTTTAAAAAAAACTCAATCGATTGTATATTTTCATTTGTTTTTTCATGATTTCTATCGAAATCCAAAATTTTACAAATTTTTAAATTTTTCAAAAAATCTTTTTTCTTATTTTTCGAAAATAAATAAAATTTTTAAAATAAAAATTATAGAAAAAAGAGAGAGAAAAAATGATTGAGAATAAAATATAAGTAAACAATAATCAAACAAATGGAATTGTTTTTTTATTTTTAATCAGTTTCGCTTTTTTCATTTGCCAAATTTCATTCCTTTTTTTTTAAATTTTTATTTTTATTATTTTCAAAGACTAAACTTAATTACTTTAAAATTATTCATTTATATTCCACATTAATTTTCAAATTAATTATTATTTTTATGTTAATCAAAGTGACTTTTTTTTCGAATATATCAGCCAATTTGTTTTTTTTTTAACTTTTTGAATAATATTGCAAAAAATAAAGTAAAATTTGTAATTCTTGTGATATTAGCAATAATTTGTCACATTGTTTTCCATTCCATTTGTTTACCTTTCATTCCTTTTACATTTATATTAAATATTTTACTAATAATTGATAACATTCTTTCTATATTATTTTTCTTCACTTTTTCGATACTCAATTATATGTGTATTTGATTAAAGTGTAACGTAACGTAATTATTTATGTATAAATGTATAGCCATGTAAATTTACTTTTCATTGGTGTTGTATATAATCTTTAGCTTATTTTATTCTGAAATAAATAAAGTTCAATATTTGTGTCGTATACAAATATGTGTATGTGTTGTGTGTGTGTGTGTGTGTGTATGTATGTGTGTATGTGTATGTATGTGTGTGTATATATGTGTATGTGTGTGTGTTGTACATTCTAAGTTTTGATTTGTTTGAAGTAAAAAATCCAAAGGATGTCAGGAATAATTGCATTAAAAGTGTTAATTAGTTGGAAGTATACAATTCTAATTAGCATTTTGAGGTAAGCATTGTTTACCTTTTGTATTCAATGAAATTATTGCAAAAATTTCCTCAACAAATAATTTATTATTTTTCTTTCTTTCATTTTTTTTCCAAAAATAATAATTTATTAGTAAAACTGAATTTTTCATAAATTATTACTTTAGGCTTAATTTTTTTCTTAGCTTTTTCATCGTTAAATAAAAATTTTTTTTTTAAGAGAAACAAAAACTTTCCTATCACTGACAATAGATCTAATCCAGCTAGTATTGCTATCATTAGTATCGATTGATAACAGTGCTATTTAAATCAAATCTATATTATCAGTGAAAAAATAAAAAACAAAAAAAGAAAAAGATATGAAGATGAAATAAACAGGGAAAAGAAAAATCCAATGAAGTAAAAATTTGCTTGATATATTTATTTATCATAAGCTAAAAAGTTATGTTTTATGAGTTC
>NW_018108395.1:38751-53062 GCF_000183805.2 Loa loa | reverse complement strand
AAGCTAAAAAGTTAATAGTTTTATTGAGTTCAAAATAAAAAATAAAAAAAAAAAAAAAGAAAGAGCTTACATTATTTGTACAGATGGCTTATAAGCTTACAAAAAGCTTACATTATTTGTACAGATTTTGTATCACAATATTTTATTGTTATTATTATGTTTTGTTGAAATTTCTATTTAGTAAGCTTAAGCGATTTACACTGGTTATAGCAAATTTTAAGCGACATTTTATTGGGACAAAATTATCTGTTAGTATCAATAATGTCATCATCATCATCATCATCATTGTCATCATCATCATCATCATCATCAATCAAATTATCATCATTAGCAACAATAGAAATATCAGAAAATGGCAAAAAAGTGGAACGATCGGATGAACCAATTTCACCAAAATATGTGATACCAATAACACCTGTTAATATATCACCAACATTGGTACCATCATATCTGTCATATGGTATTAGTCAAGAAACAAATTTTGATCATAATGATGTTAAATATCAATGTTGCCATGGCTATATGCATATTACAGTGCGTTTAAAATTTTATATTTAAATTAGAATTTGAAAAATTGATCAGGAAAGCAAAGCACTTTAGAGTAATTATTTCATGTGATAAGAATAAGTTGTTTTTAGTGATAAAAATAATTGTTTGGCAGTGATTAGTTTTGCTCAAATAATCAGTCTCATCGCTTCTCCTGCCAGCAACGATAAAAAATTTTTAGTCGTATCGTTGGAAATGAATTATATCAATGAGATAATGATAATAATAACAATAATATTTTTCAGTTTTGTTGTTTCGAAATTTTTGACATTAACTTGATAATTTAATTCCTTTTTCATTTTTTGGAATTTTCTTTTCAAAGTAGTCTAATATGGTTGCTATTATAAATATTTTAAATTAAAATTTCAATTTCGATAAGTTTAATGCATTAAAAATTTAAATAAAAGAATTGGTAAATTACTTGGAATGTCTTTCCTTTTTTTTTTTTTTTTTGTTCACTAATTATTATTAACGATTATAATTAATAGCTTATAATTAATAATTATTTTACAGTTAGCAGCTCGAATTATTTCCATCGCTTATTTCTGTGGTGCGATATTTCTCATCTTTCTTACTGTATTCTCACAAGGTGTAACTTTAGCATTTTATTCGATTGCATCATTTGCTTTTACATTTGCTATCTTTGGTACTTTAACTTATGGTATTTTTAAAGAGAAGCAAGCATTCATCATACCATATATAATTTTTCAAGTAAGTTGTTAGCTTAAATTTATAATTAAAATTTTAAATGTTCACCAAATTGCTAATTTTAATTTTTTCATAATCGATATGCAATTAATAATTCTAATAATTTTATACGATATTGATTTAAGTAATGTGAATTTAATTATTAACTTAATTAATTTAGCTTTGATTTGAATTTGAAATTTTTTAATTACCAGTGTTACATTCAATACTAAATTACTCAATCTTAATTTAATAATTAACAAATGCTTAAATAATTTCTGGTATAATCAATTAATTTAATGAATTCTGATATCATATTCAATATAATAAATGCTACTACTTGTCTGTTTCATTTTGGAATCATTCTCTTCTCGTTTCTCTTTAGATTTTCAGAATTGAAACATCATTTAAAAAAAAAACAAAAAACGAAAAAATTGAAAATATTGTATTAGAAACAAAAAAAAGAACAAATTTTAATATTATTGATTAATTTTTTAAATGATAATTTAATCAAATCATGCAATATTGTTAGTAAAAATTATTTAGTATACGACAACTTTGCATATATATTTTATTTATTTAATGTGATTTTATGTTCTATTTTAGATTACATCAATGATATGTACAGTATTCATCATTGTCATCTTTGTCATTGGTTCTATGTTTTCCAATAAAATGCTTAAAAGTCTTGCTGATGATATCGCTGGAATACCAATTGATGATAACATGAATAACAAATCTGGTAATTTTTCTTTTTCTTTTTTTAACAAAATTTTCATAAATTTTATTAATACATTACCAGGTTTATTTTATAATTGTAATGCATCTTTTTTTTTCCAAATTTTGATATAATTCAATTTTTTCACAATTTCATATAATTGAATTATAGCCAGTTTTTAGTCTTTAACTTAAATTTATTTCATTCAAAAATAAATTTCTGTTTCTAATATCAAAAAAAAATGATTCATTGCACAAAATTATCTTTCAGATTTTCCGTTGAAAAAAAAGAAAGTTGGTAAGGTAATTTTGGATGTTTATAACAAAGAACTTCGTTATCAATAATAATTAACAAGTTTATTGTCAAATGCTTCATGTAATTTACATGTGATATTAAAAATTTTGCAGCTTACTTGAATACTTGTTTACTAAATTACTTTTCCATCAAATTAAAGATAATTATCAGATTGTAATTTGAATGCTTTTATATTAGATAATTTGCTAAAACGATCGGTTGATAATAATTTTATCTTTCAGATATGCAAATATTTGGTTTCCTTTTTGTGATAGCATTGGTAATATTACTATTCATTCAACTTTGGTTTATGGATGTCATTTGTCGCTTCCGAAATTTCATTCTCGATCGAGAAAATTCATTTTCACTAAATTTAACCTCCGTACTAAATAATAACAATAATGATGTATTTTTCAATAATTTACCATCACTGTATTGCAAAAAATAATTTTGTTATTATATCTGAAATAATCAATAATCACAATCATAATCATAGTACTATATTGTTAAGAAATGAAAATGCATCACTTTATTGTCTTTGTTTTCTTCATTTAATTAAAATAATTGTCAGAGCTTTGAGAAAATAAAATGAATGGAAATGTGAAAGTTTTCAAAAATTTTTTTGCAAAAAATTATTTCGCAATATTTTATGTATAATTTAAATATGTTAAATGTGTAAATTTCGATATTTTTTTTCAATAGAATAAATTTAATTTACTTCCAAAACTTCAAACTTTTCCTTTCAAATAATCCAATTGTTAGTAAATAAAATCTTCAAACTTTTTAGTTTGCATTCATGCAAAAGATGGAAATAATTATTGAGGTCATTATAATGAATACGTGTTAATACGTGAATCACGTTAGACAATCTTTTGTAATTTATTTAATCAATGTTATCTTATAAATGTGTATGGCATGACGTAAACGTTTTATTGAAAACTAAAAAAAAAGTTAATTTGAAGAATATATTGAAAACAAAAAATGATTCATCTTATTGTTTGTACAATTTCCCTTATTTACATAGCATAAACTTTTTTATTGTATCCTTTTTTCTTTTTTTCTTTTTTTTTATTGCTTTATCAATAAGTTGATGTTTTATCATTGGTTATTTTAGAAATATACCAATAATTATAAGTAATAATTAAATAATAAAATGGTATGAAAGATATTTTCTGCAAATTATTTCAGCATTTTTTTTTTATTCCAAAAATTTAAAAATTATCTTTTTGTTTAATTATGCAAAATTTAGATTCTAGCAATTGATGTTGCAGTAAAATTTCATTCTGTTAAATAAAATTAAAATCAAATGATATCATTTATTGTTTGTGATAATGAAGATATCGGATCGAATGATAACAATAAAACATTGTACATATTACATCTTCGATAAATTTCATTCGTTTTCTATAATTTAAAAGTATCTTTTAATTAATGACAAATTGGTGTAGAGGTGTATATTTTACATATTTATAATATCATTAGCAAAATTTATTAATTAAGTAAAACTTGTTCAACATTTTTTTTTCATTCATTTCCTAGTTAAATAAATAGTAAATGAATAAAACAATTCATTATATTATTGTAAGTATTTATTTTGTATATTTTACGTTAGTATTTAAAATCAATTTATAAATTCCCCTCCGGGCATTGAAATTTTTTCAAAATAGATTGATATATTAACTGTCCTCAATTGTCGTCAATGCTTACAATTTGATGAAATTTCGCGAATAATGCATTTTAGGCTTACTAACTTAATTTACCATGAATTTAACACAATTATAATTTCCCTTTAACACGTGATCCAATTATATTTTAAAGTGATAAACAACTTAAAATCAATCAATGAAAGGTCCATAAATAGCATAATTCATTTAATAATTAGACTAAAAGTTAAATTTTATTTAAAATTTTCAAAATTTTTAAAAAGTCTTTTCATTCATTTAAAATTTTACTTTAAAGTAAAACAATTTTTGTAATATCATGCTTTTTCACGAGCATTTGCTCAATTTGTGCTAAAAAGAAGCGCAATTTTCCTATTTTAAAAGATTCCTTCAAAGTTTCCAAAATTATTTATTTAAAATTTCACTATTTACCATAAATTTTGCTCGTTTTTTGCATAATACGTTTTACTTTTTTTTTTTTCGTTCAAGCATATCCATAAAATTGACTATTTCAGATTGCAATTTCAAATTTAATCAAGAGATTTATTTATGCTATTTAAATAAATGTTAATTTCTATGATTACGTGTAGATAGAAAAGTGTGACAACACGTGCGTTGCGTGTTCTTCACCAAGTTCTAACTAAATCTAAAATTTGGACAAAGTTGTAGAGTGGATAGTTCTCATACCTGTTTGGAAATAAATACTTTACTTTTAATCTTCCAAACCTTCAAGCACCAACTACTGTAATTTAAATTTCAACATTATATTTACCAAAAACTGCCATCACTTACTACTCTAAATTTAATGGAGACAATATTATATGACAATAATTTTATCAATTGCTAACATATTTATTCAAATTCTCACAAAGAGTGACTACTGCTTGTACCATATTTTCCATTCAAATGTATTACTTTTATTTTGTAGTTACTAATGCTATGAATACGAAATTCTAGATGTCCTAAGAATGATATAGCCTTATCTTAGTTTTCAAAAAGTCTTAGTTTAAAACATTTCAAGGCACCCTACTCTTATTATTTAGCATTTCAAGGCACCCTACTCTTATTATTTATCATCATTAAGTATTGCTTCTATTAGAAATTATAATTATATAAGAAATGATTAGTTTTATAATTCATTTCTTTTTAAATTCAAAATATATGTCTAACAAATATTATCAGACAAAACAATTATCGACCAATATTTACTGGCATTGCATAATAATCATTGCAAGCATAAACCTTTGATGTATTTAATTACTAGAACACAAGAAGTAATAATCTTTAAAAACGGTCTCTAATTATCTTTTAATTTTTTAAATAAAATATTGTAAACATAAATAGCATAAAATGAGGGACAGTATTTTTCCTTCATTTTATTTCCTATTTGGTAATAATGAAAAGTATCATCCAAGCATTTACTGTCCTAACTATTAATGCAAGCCAAACAAGGTGACAAACGAAATATCAATTGTCCCTTTCATTTATTAGAATGTAAAATTAATTAGAGAAATAAAATTATTCAATCATTCTGTGATTAGCAATTTATGTTTTTAATAAAATCATTGTAATTTTTATTTGAAATAAAAAGAGAAAAATGTTGTATTGGATAATTCTAACATTTTATTTTTGGATACTAGATATGGATACAATTACTTAAACACTCATTTCAATTTAATGAAGGTGGAAAAAATACTGCTAATAGCAATTACTCATAATTATGCTGAACAGGTAATACTTATAAATGAATCATGTTACTTAAAGAAACTTGTGAAATTATCAAATATCAGACTTTTATCTCAATTCATCTAAAATAAGCTACTGTTTGTTAATTATCTTTAGTAATTGCTATTGTCTTATTTTACTTTACCCCGTTAATTTCTTTTTACACTAATTAGTATAATTATATTGAGGTAAAGAGGCAATAATTGACAAGTTTTCGTCTCTAGGCCATAGGTGGTTTTGTTGTAAATGCAAAAGTATTATGTGGATCCGATCGTAATCCATCTTGTATTTATAATTATAAAGTTATTACGATTGGCAAGTACAATCGTTTTTGATCCATTAAAAAAAAGAAAAAATCAATATTTGAAGATCGAACTTATTGATTGATTGTTTAAGTAAAACCAAATTAACTGATTAGAATTCTAACAAAAATTTTTGCACCTTTTGATAAATCAACAAATTTATTTTATAATTATTCATCCAATAAAACATACCACGAATTATTATGCTTTCCGATAATATATTATTTCAAAAGAGTGATTATTTAGATGAAACTATATAAGATAATGAAATGGTTATCTGATGCTGAAATAATAGAATTTGATGACATTAATGTTGACAAATTAGATTTGTGACCGCTTACCAATTAGATTTATCGCATAAATTGCAGGATAAATTGGTAAGCAATGATAAAAATGAATTATACAATAAACAAACAATATGATTATCTTTGATCAAAAATGATAATCAATGATAAAAATGAGTTATACAATAAACAAGCAACATGATTATCTTTGATCAAAAACGATCTTTAACCCCATATCATTACCTTTGATAATAATTGATTATGGATTTAATGTTAATAGGTATGTAATAATTGAAACATAGAAGATTGATCTTCGTTGTGTTATGTCGGTGGAAAGATATCAAATCTAAAGGAAGAAGGAAAGAGATGATAAGCGAAGAAGGTGTGATATATGTGAGTTAAAAAAAAACTGACCTGTATAAGATATATTTTTTTCTCCTTTCGAGGGTTAGAGAAAGAGTTTTAGTAAGGATCTATTAGGGTTATCCTAGTGGTTAGTTAGAATTATGGTACAATCCATAAGTACAGTCTCACAAAGGTACCGAAATCTCTTTATGATACCCTCTTATTGTGTGAACTTAAATCTTTCTTATCACCTTAATTTCTATTTATGGGATTACATCATCCTGTATGATCAGTTTGTGTAATTTGTATTTTAACGTAATTTTAATTTTGGTAATCCAACATTATTAAAATTTCAAAAAAATTAAAACGTTAACAAATTAACAAGAAAAAAAGATTGGCAAAAAAATTAACAAGATTAAATCAAAATTTCAAACTCAATCATCTGTCATCTATTTCATACATAATGGGACATTTGACATTTTGATGAAATTTTAAGATAATTTTTAACACCAAAGATTGTTTCAAATCATTCAACCATCTCATATGACACACATAATATTTGACATTTGACATTTGACATTTGATATATTGATGAAAGAAAAGGTCAACTTTTTTCCATTCATTTCGTTACTTATTTATTGCACTGTTATTTGCTTTCATATTAGTATTCACTCTTTTTTTATTTATTTATTTTTCTTTAAAAGATGTTTTAAAGCTTAAAGTATAATTTATTTCAAGTACAATGGAGAAAAACGGTAATTTATTGGCGATTTGTTTCATTAATATAACAAAGTTTGCATTCAATGAACATTTTAAAATTATTTAAATTGAAGTTATTTATATATCACTAATACCAGTCAATATTTTTCATATAAATTAGAAAAACTAATTAAAGATTTCAATTCCATTTACCGTTCTGTTTAACGGAAACAAAAAAAAAAAAGAGAAAACCATTTTCGAAATAATTATTCATCAAGTTTTACAGTAGGACAATTGTGCTGTGCTATAAGATTTAAGTAATGATATCATTTATATCATTTGTTATTGATATAAGTGATATGTCATTTATCATATCATATATCATTTATGATAATATACATTACTTACTTATTCTTTGCTTAATATTGCGTTATTTTTATAGTTTTAGGAAAAAAATGAAAAAATAAAAACCACTAAAGGAATGAAATGAATGTTAAGCAAATTTTGCTTAAGTAATAAGCTACCACTTGCTATAATTATATAATATGCAAATTAGACATTCATAAAAATGATTTGTACTGAATTAAAAGATACATAAATGATGGAAAAGATATTTAGAAAAAAATATTTCCAGTTTAAAAAGCATTCAACTACTTTGATTTATGAACTTCGTTTTTTCCCTTTTTTTAGAATGGTATCAAAGACCAACAAATTCAAATTATTTCCATGATGAAGAGATTTAATACAGATCGATGTCGGGTATTTGCATTTCTCATTTTTTGAATCCTAAATGTAAATGGACAATTTTTATATTAATCGATTAAATGAGCACAGATTTAAGGATGGAATTTTGCTCTAAATAACTTATTAAAAGTCCTTAACTCAAGGAAGGCATATAATGCTTTACAATAAATTTTTTATATTAATTTACATTTCAAAATTCGAATTCATTGCTGAAATTATAAATTTTTTAGTATTTTTGTATTTCAATCTTTCCATTCCACTCTGCCCATAACATCGTCGTATATAATTTTTATCAAAATGCTTAATATAAGCTCATTGAAATGGCCAAAGTTATAAAAATAACTTTTTAGTACCATTTCTACAGGTTAACTAGATCAATTAAGCTATCAGATAGTTTAAAATAGCATCAGTATATGATATACTGCTTCAAAGCTTTTAAATTATCAAATTAACAAAGTTCAAATTATCAAATGTTTGCATAAAAAGCAATACTTTCATGTTTAGGTAATACTAAATGACTTTGAAATTGGGATAATAAGTTCGAAATTTAGGCGGTGAATTCAAATAATAAATTTATTATCTAAAATGTCAACTTTCTTCTTATTTTTAGTTACGATATATTTCAGCAATTGGTTACATTAATAGTTTATGTTTCCGAAATGTACGATATTTTCAATGTTTTCTGATTTCTATTTTGTCTGATGAATATGATATGGTTTCAACCGCTGATAGGAAATTTTTTCAAAATGCCATTTGTTACTGTAGCAGTGGAAACGGTCGTGTGCAAAAGCTTATTTGTTAAATTTGTTTTGAATTTTTAAATTTATTAAATAATTTTAGAGAAGATGAAAGACTTATTCGCTGATTATTAAAACATTCAATGAATGCATTTTATAGAAGTGAAAGTGATTTTATTGAAATGAATTGTGAAAGAAATCAACGATAACTCAAGAAAGAAATCTTCTGATTAAATCTTAAATATGCATAAAATATCACTTTGAGATTGGTTAAAGTTACATTTTTCCTTTAAACCTTTGCTATTGCACTAATTATTGAATTATTAAAAATTTACTTCAAATTTTTTTTCTAAACTTTCAAATTTGTTAAATGATTTCAGAAAAGAAGAAGAAAAACTCATTCGCTTATTGTTGGAATTTAAATTAAACGAATTCAAATTTGGTTTATTTTTTGCTGTTTGTTTGGTGGTTTTAAATGATAAACGATTAATAAGCAAGCAAATAATTAATCACAAATACAACAATTGCCTGAAAAAGAGGAAAAAATATCCTCACTAAATAAAGTTATTAAATAAATTATTAAAAATAATGCATATATTATTACTAAAGGGAAAAATTATATTTTATTACTTAAATGAAATGTGTAAATTATTATTTATTTATTGAATAAGCATTAATAGCAGCATGTAAAAAGCATATGATTAAGTGTGCAATAAAACAGATATTAATGAATATTCTATTCCAATCTTAATTAATACTTTTCATGAAATTCTCAATGTGAGACTATTTGCAATGAAATCGTAATGTTACGATAGCTAATTGTTAGTGTATTTAAAAACACTATTTGATTAATTGTATATACTAGTATTTAAGTAATTATATAACGAAAGCGTTTGTGTGTATGTCTGTCTGTGTATGTGTGTGGGTGTGTACGTGTGTGTATTTTTAAATTTAACAAATATTTGTGCTTCTTCATCCGTGAAAAATTTTTGATATTTTTGAGAAATATTGGAAAATTTCATTCTAATAATATAAATTGAAATAAGTACGCTTAAAGTTGAATAATCTTAAGCTTTATCTCATTTCTTTGATATTTAATTTTTCATCCTAAACTACTATCATTCAATTTCATTTTTTTAAATGTTTTTGTAATTGCAACAATTTTTGCCCACTCCTATTCAATATTTGTAATTTTTAATTTTATATGCAAAAATTTTGTTCAGAAAATCTTGAAAGTTCAAAGTTCAAGGTTCTTTTCTTTCTTTTTAATTCATTAAACTTGGAAAGGATACTTTCTTCGTCGGTTTTTTCTTTTTTTCTTTTTGTTTTTTTCGATTTCTTCGAATAGAGTGAAATAAATTGATTGGAAGAAAGTTTAAATAAAAAAAAAAGCTTTAAATTGGGGACTTATGCAAATTAAAAATTAAATTTAGTTAAAAAAATTTGATTGGCTATTTGTTTATTAAGTTTGACTAGATTTCACATTGCATATTGAAGCGTTTTTTTCTCTTTTTTTTTTTTGCTTTTGCTGATAGGTACAACTGAAATTAAAACGAAACACTATTCATTTGAATAAAATCATATCATTTTAGGCACTGTATTTTAGAATTAAATTTAATATTTTTAATTTAAATTTAACTGAAAGAAAGTTTAACATTTTTAAACGAAAGGAGTGATATTGATAAATTAATATTTAAATGGCCTTATCACATTTTAAAATTTTTGAGGGATAAATTATCACTTATTTTGTGATTAATAAGTTAACTTTAAAAATTTTCTAAATATTCATCGTTGTTTAATATTATCACATTAGCATAAACTGGAAACAAAAACGGTAAAGGCTTAAATGGATTTGTTTTCGTATCAAATTTGCTTTAAAAAAAATTTTTTTCAAACTCTTCTTGGCTAATTATTTAATTTATTAATTAAATCATACATTTCATCTAATCCATTCATACTTATTTACCAGTTTTTGGATTCTATTAAACTCTTTATATTAGCCATGTAAATTGATTATAAATAATCAATTATTCAATTTAAAAAAAAATGAAAAAAAGGTTTTTTCCTTTATTTAATTAAAAAAAATTAAATTCAAAAATTTTTTCCAATAATTATAGTTTGCCTTTTTTTTCAATCTCTAAATTGTATTAATTTGTAAATATAATAATATTCATTTATTATATTTGTATATGATGATCATATCAAAATTAAAATGAATAAATGATTTCAAGTTCATGCATGAATTCATTAAAACATTCATCCACATTGACGGATTTGAACTTTCAACTGGGTTTGACCTTTTTATTTACAATGATGATTCGAATATTTTAAATGACTCAATGGGTTATTGTGACTTGTTTACTTTGAGAAAAAAAAAAAAACGAAATGGATGACAATGATGTCATAGATTTTTTTGCATCATTTTTATCCACTGAAAGAATGCATCGATTGATCAATAAAATTTAGTAAATGATGATAGGATGATTTTTGTTGTACTGAGATAACCCGGTCATATGAGATAAATGGATCGATTTACTATTACCGTCCGTCTCTCTCTCTCTCTTTTTCTCTGTCTCCTTTTTTCCTCTCTCTCCTCTCTCCACAGTACTGAGTTTAGGAATCGTTGGAGATAATTTCTTGGTATATTCATAATGAATTATCAAACAAGTCCTGGCATTTCCATAGATTAACCAATTGGCTGATAGATTGTTATCACTTTATCATTACTGTAATCAGACGTACAAAGACATATGCATACAAAGAATGTATTTTACAATTAGAAGTATTGGATTAAAAAATTTTTATAAATACTCCTAATTTTTTCTAGAATATAAATTTAAAAAAAATTAGTGGGTAATTAATTTTGAATATAATTTTGTATTTGATTCTCTAATTCGATGGACAAAGGTCAAATAACAATGACACATAAAAAAAGAGTTTGTTGATAACTTTTAATTATTTTTCAGAAAAAAAGAAAAGTTAAATTGAATAATTTCGAATTGATTATTTCAAAAATTTTCATTTTGAATAACTTTACTTTATTATCGGACAAAACTAAATTTTATCTGAAATTCTCAAATGAAATTTATGATTTGAAGCTATTAAATGATTTCATTTATGACTGTAAAGAGAATGAAAAGGAAGAAGAGAGAGAGAGAGAGGGGGAAAGAGCGAGAGAAAAGAAATAAGAGAGAGAAAGGGAGAAAAAGAGTAGTGGAAAATTGACTACATTTATTTTTAAAAGACTTTTTTTTTTAAAAAAAAAAACTTTTCAAACTTCCTTTTTATAGTTAATTTTTTCAATTATTGTATTATCCATAATTAAAATTATCATTATTTTTTAATTAAATATAGCAAAAAGAAGAAAAATATTACTTATAAAATTATCTTTTAGCAATATTTTCATAATAAATAAATAATAATGGAATGAATATGAAAAATCAAAAAATCGATTAGTTTATAATTTTTAAATGTTCAGAACTTTTTTTTTTTGTCAAAAATTATAGCATAGAAGTAAGAGAAAAAGGATGAAAAAGAAAAAAAAAATTTTTTTACAGAAAAGAAAAAGAATGAAATATTTCATTTTCAATAATTGACGAATCATTTCATCGTTAGCAAAAAAAAAAGTACGAAAACTCTTCTTTTCTTTTCTATCGATAGCTAAAGAAATAAAGAATGAAAGATGAAAAAGAAGGGAAGTATATATATATATATGTATATCGAAGATGATGAAACAGCTGTTGTATTTTGCGCTTCTGTTCAATACTTTGATCCTTAAATCATTTGAATTTATTCCATCCAATGAACTCATCCATAAATTCATACCAAAAAATTTTATTCTTATTGATTTATCAAATCTCTTTCTTTTCTATTCTATCCTATAATTTCATAAGGTAACAATCATATAACTTTAAATCTATCAGTTGATCTTAACCTTTTTTTTTTTATTCTATCCTAAATTTATCCGATAATCATTCATTCTAAACCTCTTCCTATCTGTTTTATTTTCTCAATTCTATCCTAAATTTATAGGTAAAATTATTCATTCAGTGTAATCAATCCTGTTCCTATCCATCTATCTCATTTCTTCATTTATTACTATTACTTTTACTACTACTATTACTATCACTACTACTATTACTGCTTTATTAACATTACAATCGGATAGATATGTGCTTCTCGTTTCAAATTACTTACAACAAATGGCAAAATAAAACTTTTCCACCTCTCTAATTATAAAACTTTTTTTTTTAAACATATATTTATTCTTTATTGAAATTAAACATTCAATTAATATATTATTGTTTGTATTATCATTATTGTCACTATTGCTATATGATCAACTAACAATAAATTTAATTAATTTAAAAAATTTTTACATTTAAGTTGTTATTTGATAATGAGTAGTAAGTTGTAGCAGAAATTTTTTCTCGTAAATAAATTAATCAATCGATCGGACAATTAATCAATCAATTAATCAATCAGTGGAAGAATGATAAATTTATTTATAATGAATAAATTTATTTCAAATTCTTCATCCTGGAATAATTTACAAATTGAATAATTGAATAATAAATGATCTTAAAAATATTTTTTGAATAATTTAAATTCAACTGTTCATTGATTTAAAATGTAAAAGTTTGTTTATAAATTGTTTTACAAAATATTCCTCATTTTATTATTATTACTGTATAACATTGGCATATTCATAATGATATGTCAAAAATTTAGAAAAGCTCAAAAAAAAAAGATTCGTAACATTTTATAGAATTTAAATTATTAAAATCGCTTACCTGTTAATTTGAAACATATTCTCACGATGTTCTTGAATGGAAGAAAAAAGTGAGTAAAATTTTACAAATTTTAGTATTTTAGTATCCAATTACTGCTAATTTTTCAATTTTTTGTCCAAACATTAATTTGAATTATTTAAAGGAACAAAAATTTTTCGAATTTCAATATTTTAATATCCAATCTTTTCTTCATGCTAATTTTCCATTAATTTTTAATTTATTATTTGAGAAACCAATTTATTATTTGATATTAATTTATATTATTATTTTAAATATTTCATTTAAGTATATATACTAATATATGTACTCACTACTTATCTTTAGAGCTAATAACTACAATTTTTAGAACTTCACGTATTTTTTTCTATGCGTAAGTATGGGGGTGGATACGTGGATACGTCTCAGATACGTCATACTAACAAACTTTTAATATTTATAATTGTATAGTATACGTGTGTATGTCTATCTGTATACATTTGTGTAGGTGGTTGTTTGGGTAGTTAGATAGAGATGTGTCTTCTTCCTTCTCAATTTGTGCCTCTTATATTTTGAAGTTGATCGAGATCCTTTAACTTACAATAGTAATATAGCTCAATCCAATCACTATACCTCTTCTACATCCTCCTCCTCCTCCTCCTCCTCTTCCTTCTCTTCCTCCTCCCCCTCTTCCTCCTCTTCTTTCCGTTCCTTTATCCTACTCTTACTTTCTGATTTTGTAAACAAATATCATTTCCATTTCTTCATTTCAAGATCGTAGAGAAAATGAAATGCTTCTT
>NW_018108395.1:29591-38178 GCF_000183805.2 Loa loa | reverse complement strand
ATATGTACTCACTACTTATCTTTAGAGCTAATAACTACAATTTTTAGAACTTCACGTATTTTTTTCTATGCGTAAGTATGGGGGTGGATACGTGGATACGTCTCAGATACGTCATACTAACAAACTTTTAATATTTATAATTGTATAGTATACGTGTGTATGTCTATCTGTATACATTTGTGTAGGTGGTTGTTTGGGTAGTTAGATAGAGATGTGTCTTCTTCCTTCTCAATTTGTGCCTCTTATATTTTGAAGTTGATCGAGATCCTTTAACTTACAATAGTAATATAGCTCAATCCAATCACTATACCTCTTCTACATCCTCCTCCTCCTCCTCCTCCTCTTCCTTCTCTTCCTCCTCCCCCTCTTCCTCCTCTTCTTTCCGTTCCTTTATCCTACTCTTACTTTCTGATTTTGTAAACAAATATCATTTCCATTTCTTCATTTCAAGATCGTAGAGAAAATGAAATGCTTCTTGTTCGTTAGGAGAGTGATGCTAGTTAACTAATCACTCTTCTCAACTCTTCTAACCATCATCATCATCATCCATCCCTCTTGCTTACTTTCAAAATATCGCTATACCCGATTTGCTGTAATAACTACACAAATCATTCCATCCTACCACTTTCACTATTTATTCATTTCATTTTAAACTATCATTTCTTATCACAAATCACTTACTATCACATTGATATGTTTATCAATAATAATACTATCCACACAATTACAATTATTAATATATCATTTCCTATCTTTGCAAGTATGAATATATTATTTCTTATCTTTACAACTATAGGTATATCATTTCCTGTCTAACGAATATAGATATATCATTTAGCATCATACTGATATATTTATCAATAATAATCTTGTCTATACAAATAGAAAGATATATCTTATCATGATTCAACTTCATTTAGTCTCATATTGGTATTTCTAGATAATTCTATCTATCCTAGTATAAATATATCACAAATCTTATCATTATTCAACTTATCAAATGATAAATGATACTTTATGATTCCTATGAATATTTTGCATTTTTTAGCCCTTAATTAGCCAATATATCTTTGCTAATTTTCAAATTTACGCTTACTTTATTATTGGTTCTTTTTTTTTCAAAATGTTTGTTGACAACATAATATTTGAGTTGAAATTGTTTATATTTAAGTTAGCTTAAAATTTTTGTCTTAATTTTTCATTTAAAATCAGTTATTGCCTCGTTTGTTTATTTCCCATTTTTCGATTTCTTCCTCCCATACTTATATGAATTATTAATTTGAAATTATATTTTGTAAATGATAAATTTACAATGAATGGTTTCAAATAAAAGTTTTCTAAATTAAAAGTTAAATCTTCTAAACAAATTTTTTTTTAAGTTGCTCATTTTTATCAGATGAATTAAAAATTAGGAAATTAATTAAAGCAATTAATTGCCTGACATCCACAATTAAATTTTGCAAAAAAAAAATTCCAAAGTTTAATTTTTTTTGTTTATCCTGCAACCAGTCTCTTTAATAAATTTAAATTTTGATTATTTTTAACTTACAATTTTAATTACTAATATGTTAAGACTTGGTTCAATAATTTTTCCAATTTTATTCATTGTCCTTCACTATGTTCATGAATTTATCAAACCTATCAAAAAATGAATTAAATCTAAAATTTCAATTTGAGTCTAATATGTGTTATAATCGTATACATTTGATAATTTAAGTGCTGTTGGATAATCTAGTCATCAACTTTTTAATGTTAAGCTTCACATTTTTAAAATTAAAAATGAAAAAAAAATTTTTTCCCGTTAAAAACAGATGAGGTTTAATGTAAAAAAGTATCGAATTTCAAATTTGTTCAAGTTTTGATTTTATTCATATTTTGTTAAAACATCAATTGTATCATATCTTTAGCTTTTTTGAAATTTTTATTCGATCTTTAGCAAGCAAATGTGAAAGTTTTTTTCTTTTCTATAACTTTCTGTTAAATTATTGCTTCATAATATATGAATTAGAAAATAAATTAATGAAATAAATGATATTTGCTGTAATAAAAGAAAGAATGCAGAAAATTTTTAGTGCTTAATTACTATTAATGATGATAGTAATGTTGACAATTAGTAATTAATGTCATTTATTTCTGCAAGATAATAATAATGATAATAACAATTATGAATTAAGAATTGCACAATTTTAACTATTAAAAAAATGCCTCAATAATTGGGATACAATTAATTTCATTATCACAGTAATAATTATCCATCGTTTTTTTCACCATCCTTAATTGTTGTAATATTATGTAAATAATAACAATAACAAACAATAATTTTGTTTACAGTTTTCTAAAAATGTTTACAAAAAATGTTTTTTGCTTTTTGTTTACAATTTTTATTGCAATGAATATGTAAATTAACAACTTTTTTTTTTGTAAAATCTAATTTGTTAATTGATTGAAAAATAAGAAAAGATAAAAGGTTAAAATCTAAATATAATGATAGGAAAAATGATCAAAATTGATTGATAAATCAATAATGGATTTATTTGAATAAAACGATGGAAAAGTTGTCAAACTGCTTCCAATCTAACCAATAAAGATGAGACAACAAAAGTAAATCAAACAAACAAATTCAAGTATTTTGGCTATTAATGTTGTTGATGTTCTATTGGGCATTGTTGTCATTGCTGTTGACATTATTGGTGTAGTTGGTATTATTGCTTGTTTGATAATCTTCAATTTAAGATCAACTTCAATGAAAACCTGCTTATATTCTGCCATAATTTATTCTCGTCTATCTTCTTCTTCTTCTTCTTCTTCCTTCATTACTACAATCATTCCTTCGTCATCATTAACATTATCAACAACAACAACAACATCTCTTTTTTCATTCTCTTCATCAATTTACTCAATTTGTTCTCATTTTAAATTTAATTAACTAATTTATTGATGATAAATTATTTGTCTTTTTTTTCATTTTGGTTTTATATTTTTTGCCATTTCAAATATCTGTAAATTATTAGATAATGAGAAGTTAAATTTGGTACTAATTAAACAATCAGATAAAATGAGAAAAATTGATATATAAGTAATTGAGTAATCAGCTAATAATAATGTCAATATTTATTTATTCTTTACTATTTTATTTTGTTTCATTATTGTTTATTCATTTTTTAGATAAGTAATTACCACATGATAAGGAGCTAATCATTTAATAATAGGTTTTTTATCAATTATTAAAACTGATTACAAACTTTTTTTTCTTTTTTTGATAGAAACAATTAAAATAATGCAGTGATTTCATGATTATCACTGTTATTTCAGTTATTTTTCATAAATTTAAAATTTGAAAATGCAAAATTTCGTACAAAACCAGTTATATTGCATCGAAAAATGCAAAACTTTTGCGCAACCAGTTATAACAATAGTGATAACATTATAGATGGCATTTATATTACTGCAATATTATAATAAAATATTTAATATATGAATGACTCATTCATTCTTTTTTCATTTCTTTTATCATATTATTATGAGTAATTAAAAAAAAATGCAATTAACTAGTTCCTAATGAAAAATATAAGATAATAATAATGTTGATAATGATAATGATGGCAAAAATGATCATAATTTAGAATGGAATTTATTAATTGAATTAGAAAAGATTTAATTGTATAGGTAGGAAATGTTTTTGTATCAAAATAATTTTGTGATAAATTTTAAAGTTTAAAAATTTTAAATTTTATAAAATGTTAATATTTCGTTTACATATCTTGTTATTTATTATTCAATAAATTTAGTTAGCCATTATCATCTATGTATTTACATTTACTTATTTCAAATTGGAATTCATTTATTTAATTTGGAAGGATTAGTTTGTAAAAATAATAATCCTATCGTATGATGATATTTTTGAAATTTGTTATTTGTCGTATTATCATATCATTTGTTGTATTATTCAATAAATTTAATCAATCATTCCCATTTATTTACAAATATATTTACTTATCTTCTCTTATTAATTCCAATATCATTAAAAGATAGAGCCTCAAGTGAACAAATATTTGTATATTTGTTATGTACATGTTGATTGAATTTAGGGCAAAACTTATCATTAGGCCAAGGCCAAGAAGAGTTTGAAAGAGCCAAAATGAAAATAGGATTATTTTCATGTGAAGAAAAGTAATTCGAATGCAATTACTTCACTTCCGCAACATTTTATTAGCAAATAAGAATAAAAAATAAAAAGTAAAGAGTGCAAATGAATACTTTCGAAATTAATCACTTCCAAAGTTTGATTTTTTTCATTTAAACAAATATTTGTTTGTAAACATTTTTAAAATTCTTAAATAATTTTAATTTCACTAACCAACAACGCTACTATTTATATTATTTTGATTTTAGCTGAAATTTGATTTAAAAAAAAAAATAAATAAAATTCGAAGAGAATAAGTGGGAAAGTGAATGAGTATGAAGGGAAAGAAAAGTGGAAAACGGCATAATTTTTGAAATTTTTTCTTCAGTTGTAAATTTCACATTCTATAAATGTCCAAAGTTTTATTTTAAAAAACAAAAAGAAAAAAGAAAGTGAAAAATAAATAAATAAATAAAATCCCTTCTGAATTCATTTCATTTCCTTTTATAATTTCATACATATTTCTATCCTTTTAAATGCTAAACTGTCATGTTATTTTCTCATGGGAAGAAATAAAGTTTGAAAAAATTATGAATTTTAAATTGGTCGAAGTTTTTTTTTCTTCCCAAATTATTACTGAAAAATAATATCCATTAATAATAAAATGCAATTTGGTAATAAAATTTATAAAATATTTTTTGATTATTTATTAATTTTTTCTTTCACAAATAAATGCATTAAAATAAAAACAATAATTTATGCAAAAAAATGACCAATTTTGTGGAAAAAAATTTGAGTTAATAACTTTATCGTTTCAATTTCTTAATGAGTATTTAATTGGTTTATAAATTATTTTTAATTATTCAATTAACCATTGACATATTGTGTTTTAGTAAATTTACACTTGTATTTTCCGACGAATAGTTAGTCAGTTCATTAATGATTTTTAATTAATCAGTTAATTATCGATACATTTTGCTTTAATAAATTTATCACTTTTGTTTTCTAATGAGCAATTAATTAATTCATGGAGAATTCCTAATTAAACAATCAATCATTGATATTTTTTCTTTTTTTTTTGCAACAAATATATGATATCAATTATTGGGAATTTTTATTTAACCATTTATTAATTTATTTTTATTCCATATGCAAATTTTAATCAAATTTACTCTTATATAAATTGAATGAAATTATCATAGCATATCATTATCAACATTATCAATATCATTGTTAGCTTTGATTTATTTAAAACTGTTAGATTTTAAAAATGTTAAGAAAAAAGAAGAAGAAATAGAAGGTTGCATGTTAACGGTTGTTTTCATTTCTCTTCTTGTTTAATGTCAACTGATTGAGTAAACATACATCTGATAGGTATTCTTTTTCGATGATGTATTTTCATAAACTTTTTCTTGCATTATTTCTTTTCATCATTCTGACCTTTCTTGACCTTTCCTATCCTTTTTACTTGTCCTTCTCATTTGTCCTCTTTTTTTTTGCATTTCTATAAATTGTTGATAAATTATTTTCTAGCTTCATCAATTCCAGTTTTTAGATAACAACGGTATGCTTTTTAATATATCGATATATGTCATCAAGTATGTATGTATGTGTGTATGTGTGTTCATATGTATATGTTTGTATATGTGTGTGTGTGTGTGTATGTGTATGTATGTGTGTGTGGAACGTTTACTACGAAATAAATCCGTCAAATTTTACATATTTAATTTTTTGCGCATAATTTTGCACCATTTTTGATTCAAAAATGTTATTTAATTGATGAGTTATTTAATTTAATTTTAATTGATATCATTTAAAATTAAATATCGTTTCCATCTTTTCTCTTTTTTCAAAACTTCTCCAAACAAATTCATTATTCAAAAAAGAAAAATGTTTTCAATTCAAAATTTTCAAAACAATAAAAAATGCATTGATTTGTTCTTTTCAAAAATTTCCAATATTTCGAATATTAATGAAATTTTTGTTTTGCCATAACTTAAGTCATTTTATAATTTAAAGAAAAATTAACCATTCATTTTAGTTAAAACTGCAAAATATTTTGAATTTCGAGAAATTTTCCACATGTAAATTGATATTAATTTAAAAGAGTACTATGAAGTACCAATGGGAAAAAAAATTTAATTTTGAAATTTCTTCAAGTTCAATTCAGCAATAATATAATATAAAATTGGCTTGAATTTTTTTTTCTTTTTTAGCAAAAATCTTTGAAAAAGAAAAGCTTTTCAAAAGAAAAAGAAAAAGCAAAAAGTAACAATGGAAATGAAGAGAGTTGAAATAGAAAGGAAATGGATAGAGTGAAATAAATCAAATACATTAATCCAATAGACGCAATTGTGATTTTGCAGCATTAAATGTAAACTTAATTTGCCATCTTATGCTCTATTTTACTTTCCTCTTCCTACTCTCTTTTTTCGCTCTCAACCTTTCTTGTCTCATTCCTGTCACCTTTTTATTTATTTCCTACTGTTTCCTCAACCTTTCCCCCCTACCCCCTCCCTCTTCCTCCCCCACGTTCATATCATCTTTCTAGCTAATTCTTACTATTTTCACAGCCACTCCTTAACCTTTCTTGTCTTCATCTATCCTCTGCATGTTTAATTGGCTAATTATCAAGTTATTCATTTTTTTTAGTTAAGAATTCCATGAATAAAGTATATAACTATTTCGTTTCTTTTCTCCATTATTTCTTTCTTTTTCTTACTTACATTTCATTGTTATTGTCGAAAAATAGTAAACCTAATTAAGTATCTTTTACACGTTAAAAAAAAAAATTATAGAAAATAAGAAAACAAAAGAAGAATCATTCATGAAAATACTAATATTCGGTCTCAATCTTTGATCAAATTCGTGCATCAATTTTGAATAAATTGATAAAGACATGCATGTGTATATGTTCGTGGATCCATTCAGTGCATTAAAGTGTTCCTGAATATATTTGTGTGTGCATATGTGTGTCTGTGTATGTATATGTGTGTGTATGTGTGTGTATATGTGTGAATATATATGTGTGTGCATGTGTGTGTGTGTGTGTGTATGTATGTAACAATTGTCACCAAATATTGATCGTAAAAGTAAGCTGTAAATATGATATGAAATCGTTAATTATATGATTAATACTAACCAAAAATAGTGATATAATTTATTTGTAATAAATTAATTATCATATTTATTCGTATTTTTTCATCATAAATACTAAACATATCTGTCATTTATTGTCATCTATATGATTTAAAGTTTTATAAATGAAAATTGTGTCAACTTGGTAATGTGTATGTTTGTATGAAAGCGAATGTTAAACAATTTTTACTTAAAGTATAAAATTTTTATAAATGAGAAAAATAATGCAAGCAATTCATTCATTGAATATTTCAAGTGACATCAGAAAATTTTCAAAGAAGGATTGATTGGATCATTTTATCTTCATCCAGCTAGGCTCTTTTCTTCTTTTTTTTGTCAATCTAGCAGTTGCTTGGGCAATTTTTTGTTTTTGAAACTTACATTCATTTCTTCCTCTTCTTTTTCAAATTATTTTCATACAAATATATTTTTCATTCTTTAATTTATAATATCTAAAATGGATTCCAAATTTTAATTTGTATTTTTAAAAATATTTAATTTATTATTAAATTTTTGTCTTTTCTTTTATAGATTAAGAAAGAAATAAAAAGTGATAATTTTAAAAAATATTAGAAAACAAAAAAAGAAAAATGAAAAACTGGTTTCATTCTCATGACTAATTTTCGTTTATTGACTAACAATCATTGCTTCTGTTTATTGATTAATTTAAATGGAAGAAAAAAAACGATTTTTTTTTTTCAAATTATAGAAAAACACTATAACTTAATTATTCAATTAAACTTTTTATTTTCTTTTTATTTGCCATTTTTTCATATTTTTTAATAATTTAAATGGTAATGAAAATATTTGATAAAAACTTCGCTTTGTTTACATATCTAAAAGTGTAGAAAAGTCTTAAAAGTAAAAAATTAATTAATTAAGAAACAAATATTAATTAAATTATGCAGCATCTATTAATCGACAAATAATTTAATTACTTTTCTGCCCTTTTTGTTTTCTTTTATTGCAATTTTTATTTCAAATTTTATAATTCTTGCATTGTTTAATACTATTTGTCATTATAAATGACGTTTTTTTTTTTTCAACTTTCTTCCCTTCTTAACTTATGCTCAGTTTTTTTTTCATTGTTTCTTCTTCTTTTCTTTTTTAATTAATGTCGTACCAGAAAAGTATTAATGAAATTAATTAAATGAATGAAAGATGATTTTTCAGGAGTGATTTCGTCTTCTTCTTCGTGTGCTATTCTTTTTTGTGTCGTTTGTGTGTCGCTTGCGGTGCCGTGTTGTTTTTCATTTCTTTAGCTAAAAGGTAAGTTAGCATTAATTAATTTGTCCCTTTTCTTACCTGATTAATGGATTAATTTTA
>NW_018108395.1:24410-29416 GCF_000183805.2 Loa loa | reverse complement strand
ATACTATTTGTCATTATAAATGTTTACGTTTTTTTTTTCTAACTTTCTTCCCTTCTTAACTTATGCTCTAGTTTTTTTCATTGTTTCTTCTTCTTTTCTTTTTAATTAATGTCGTACCAGAAAAGTATTAATGAAATTAATTAAATGAATGAAAGATGATTTTTCAGGAGTGATTTCGTCTTCTTCTTCGTGTGCTATTCTTTTTTGTGTCGTTTGTGTGTCGCTTGCGGTGCCGTGTTGTTTTTTCATTTCTTTAGCTAAAAGGTAAGTTAGCATTAATTAATTTGTCCCTTTTCTTACCTGATTAATGGATTAATTTTATTAATTAGTTCAATAACATATTTTTGTAATAATTGCAAAGTTGCAAATTTTACATTCAACATAATGGATTTATACATTTAGATAATTTCCAAGTAATTGGCTAATTTATAATTTTTTAAAATTATTTCATTTAATTTAACAGTTAAAATTCTTGAAATAATTAAAGTTAATTGGAAAAAAAATTAAAATTCCATTTCATTTCATAATTTAGGAATACAAATTGTGAATGAAAAAATATTTCAGGTGCTTATACAACGTTCACAACTTAGCTTCTCTTTTTTTTTCCTGTCGCCTGCTTCATATTAGTAAATTCTATTTGCAAGTATATTTCTTTCTTCTTTTTTTTGCATATTAAATTACCCATTTTAAGTTGCCTAAAATTTGTTCAATTTACCCATTTTTATTTAATTAAATGAATTGGAAGTTAGGAAATTGATTGTTTTTAATGAATTAAAATCTAATTGTACCAATTCAATCCGTAGAAATGATTAATAAGAATGCTAATTATTTTGTAAAATTTATTTTATTTAACAAATATTTAATAATATTAAAATTAATTTTATTAACAAAATATATAAGAGGAAAGTATGATAAGTTTATTTAGAATTATCACGTGAACTATCAGTTCGATCATTTATCATCGTACAATGATACCATCCATTTATGGACAATTAGCAAGTACTGGAACAATTGCTGATCCGTTAGTGCAAGCTGCTGCAGCTGCATTAGCAGCACAATCTGCTGCTGCTGCTGCTGCTACTGCTAGTGCTACTGATACTCTTCCTACAACAGGTGTAGTTAATTTTTTTAAAAAATAAAATGTTACCGGTAATTTTAATTTTCTATAAGTATTCAAATTTTCTTAACTAAATTTTTCAATCATAAGTTTATTACATCACTTTATCATCCTTCTTTTCTACCATGACATAAGTCATAATTGTGTCACCATTTTTTTTCTCAAGTATATCAGGTATTTTCTTTTCAGGCATACGTGATACAACATTTACGAAAATTTTTGTGGGTGGTTTACCATATCATACATCGGATAAAACATTGCATGAATATTTTGAGCAGTTTGGTGAAATTGAAGAAGCTGTAGTTATTACCGATCGACAGACTCAAAAAAGTCGTGGATATGGTTTTGTAAGTTTTGATTTTCAATCTATTTACATTTCCATTTTATATGAAAATTTCAAAAATAAAAAAAATGGAAAGAATAAAAGATGAAAATTATTAAATTCAAATTAAATATTACTAAATTGACAATTATTATGATATTTAATTTTGTACTATTTTATAAATTGGTCCAGTTATAAAACTTTGTTTGTTTTTGTTTTTTTTTTCTGCTGAAATATTTAATTTGAAAATTACAGGTAACAATGAAAGATCGAGCTGCAGCTGAACGTGCTTGTAAAGATCCTAATCCAATCATTGATGGACGTAAAGCAAATGTTAATTTGGCTTATTTGGGTGCTAAACCACGTGGTAACATTCAACTTGCAGGTTAATCATTTTTGAAATAAAATGTATTTTATGATCAATTATATTAATAATTTAGGAAATTGTTGAGAAAAAAAAAAAGTGAAATAAATACAATAATATATGATAGAAGCTAAGTAATCGATATTTTATGAGTTATTTGATATTTTAACCTCGATACTAAGATGGCATTAGAATTGACCTTTTTCCTGATGGACATTTGTAATAGTATTACATATTATCAGATTAATTCAAGAAGTTAAACATTTGGTATTTTATTGATTATCTAAATATTTTGACTCGATACTAAGATGGTATTAGAAATGATCTTTTTCTGATTGATAGAATATCAACTTAACTCAATTTTAATAATGATTTCAACAATTTTTGAATTTTGACCACTTACAAAATTTTGGAAACTAAAAATTTTTGCACCTAAATAACCTAATGATGGATGTATATGGTCTTCTGTATATCTTGGCTAATTCTTTTTTTTTTTTTTATTCCATCAATTACTGATTTGCAAGAGATATTTCATTTTAATTCTGATTAAGAGTTGAATTATAATTTCTGAATGAGAATGAAAAGTTTTTCTTTTTCCAACCTGAAAAAGTAGAATATTTTGGAATTTCGGTGAATGTGTTTGTTGTGTTTGTTTTATTTATTGCATGTTTTTGTTTTTGTTTTTTTTTCTTTTTGTTTATTTTTTTTAAATGTCTTTTATTATCTCTATCATCTTTTTTTCTCTCTTCATATAATCTAATTAAATTTTTGATAAAATTTCATTGAAAAAAAAAATTTTTTTTGTTTGTTTTCAGCGCTTTCTAACGGATTGCAGCAAATCCCGCTGCAAACACAACTGCAGGCTTTATTTCCCGGTCGTATTGCCGGGTAATTTTTCCCTTTTTTATTTTTTAAAAAAAAAATTTTCTCTTCAACCTAAACAAATTTTTCAAGGAACTTATATGTATGTATATATATATATATATATATATGTGTTGTGTATGTGTGTATGTGTGTATGTGTGTGTATGTACGTGTGTGTGTGTATGTATGTGTGTGTGTGTGTATGTGTATGATTGTTTTGCATTGTGTTGGTTTGCGGTGTTTAGAAAAAGTTTGAAAATAAATGAAATTTAGATTCATTAAAGTTAACTTGACATGATTAATTAATTACTGTGACAAAGTAATGGAAGTGTAATTTATTCTTTCCTTTTTTCTTTTTTTTTAAAAAAAAATTAAAACGATAATAATTAAAATAAGCAAATTATTAGGTAAATATGAAATTTGTTAAATTAACAAATATTGGGGGAAAAAACAAAAAAAAAAAACGAAGTTTTCACTGACAATATAACAACAATATAAATGCATATTTACTTAACTAATTTTACTTACTTCAATCTTTATTAAAGAAAATTTAAGTCTAACAATTTTATTTTAGTCTAACGATTTTATTTATTAAATTATTTAAGAAGTCGTATATAATTTTTTATGCGAAAATTTTTTCTTTTTTTTTAGTCTTCCACAACTTCTTTATCCAACAGCAGCAGCTGCTGCAGCTGCAGCTGCAAGTAATCCATTGATGAATACGCTAAATGGCTTGCAAAATACGACATCATTAGCTGGTGCAGGTCAAGTAAATACTTCACAAACTCAGCAACAATACATCGACTATGCAACACTTGCAGCTGTTGCAGCTGCAGGTGGTGCTACTACTGCCACCGCTCAGAATCCATTCTCGCTTCATCCAACAGGTAAGTTATGGAATTTTTTTTCAGGTATTATATGGGATGATTTCTATATTATATTATTATTGAAATAAAAAATATTTCATTTTAATTTAAATTTTATCAAATTATACTTATTTATTTTTTAAACATCACCAAGAAAAAATTAATAATTATTAAAAACTAATTACATTGATTAATCTTTGATAATATTATTTATATCAATTTATTTCAGTATCAGCAGCAGGTACGGTAGGCTTAGAACAGTACGCATATATGCCATATGGCCTAATACCAGCCAATAATTATGCAGCCCAGCTAACAGCCGCACAATCACAATTAGCCGCTGTTACACAACAACAAGCTGCTGCTTTGGAACATCAACGTGTATGAATGAATGAATGAGCGAATAATCATTATTTGAAATTTATCATCCATTATCTTTCATCAAAAAATAAACAAAAAAAAAAAAAAAAAAGAACAATAAATTACATAATTAATTAGGCTAATTATTACTAAACAAATAATTTTTACAATTACATTAACATTAAAACAATTAGCTATTGTCCAAAATTGCTTAACAATCAATCTATTTTATTTTATCAAAGCTAATTTGTATGAATTTGTACCCAATATGCTATGCAAATAGTGCACACATTACAAATTTTACTGTATTGCTATAGTTTATCACAGCCTTTTCCCATACAAATAATGCGAAAATTATTGATTGATTGATTGATTAATTAATTAACTAATTAAGTGATTAACAAAAAAAATATTGAAATTAAAATATACACTTGGATAAATCAAATAATATTAAGCATTTGCTAACAATTTCATCTTTTCAATTTTTAAATTCATTTAAATTACGCTACGCAACTTTCACGTCACTAACTGATTTACTCATAAATATTTTCCTAATTACTAATATTGCAGTGATCTATTACCTGTCAGCTAATTACAATAATTAGCATAATTTAATAAAATTACGATGATGTCATCATTTTATGACTAACATATTGCTATCCTTTAAAATACTTCAACAAAAAGTAGATGAAATTTAAAAAAAAAAAATGAAAAAGCCAAATAAGACAAGGAAAATGAGAGAGGGAGAGAGAGGGAAGGAGAGAGAAAAAAGGCAGATAATAATATTTACTTAAATATACCATATTATTGTTATTATCATTATTAATCAATGATTAGTTAAAATTTTAGTTAATTAATGTTAGTTTGTGGTATTGAATAGAGTAATTCATATATTCAATTTCAGTGCTTGTAATTTAAGCTAATCTAATCTAATCTATACTATGTTATGCTATTCTATAAGCTTTCATTTGTTTTTTTTCTTTTTTTTTTTTGAAAATTTCAATAACAGATATGCTAATATAGAAAATTTTTTTTTACTCATTAATTTGGGTTTTACTTTTTAAATTTAATTATATATATATATATATATATATATATATATATATATATATAT
>NW_018108395.1:14244-23971 GCF_000183805.2 Loa loa | reverse complement strand
TATATATATATATATATATATATATATATATATATATATATATATATATGCTTATGCACAACACACAAATAAGTGATGATAATGATAATATATGCTAATATATGATAATATATGCTACTCTGATAATATATGCTAGTCCGATCAAATGCTCTAATTTTTGGAATTAAGTTCAGCTCCCCTTTATCTTTTCCTTTTTGCAAAATTTTGATAGTAAAAAAATGATCGATAACCCGGCAAAACTTCCTCAGTTATTATCTACCATATTTCTTACTTTTTAAGGATCAGGAAAATACAAGAATTCATTACTTATTTTAGAATGATCAGATTAGAATTAGATTAAATTGAACTAGACTAGAATAGATCATATTAGACTGATAGGCAATACCAATATATTTAAATTTCAAATTTAGCAATAATAACTAACTGTCGGAGATTTTAAAAAAAAACAAAAAATGTCATGCTAAACCTAACTCATCAATTTAATTTAATTTGATTTCAAATGATAATTATTTTGTATCACTTCCTCTGTATAACTGTGCTATTTCATTTACAATTGATAATTTAAATAATTTTATTGGAATAATTTTGATTGTGGATTGAAAAAGGAATATTTCGTATAAAGAAAAAAAAAGAATGGATGTTTTATTCAGCAGTTATTAATTACGGTAATTATTTCAATTCTTAAATCAAACATAATGCTTTAATAATAGTATGACAAAGTGACATGCATCGTATTTAAATTAGTTAAATATAAATTCAACACAATGTATAAATGAACGTATTCCAATAACAAAAATAAAATAATTAACCTGTTCGTTTATAATATCTCCTTATAATTATTATCTACACCGTAAAGAAGGATAATTTTTATTAAAAAATTGGAGTAAAATTCTTGATTGATTACTTAATTAAATAAATGAATAATTAAGTGAGCAATAATTCACTTTAGAGTAAAAAAAAATTAATTAAAGTAATAAATCGTTTACTTGCTATATATGCCACTATTATTGATTATTTACACCGTCAGCAAATAATTTGCGTAAAAATGATGAAACGATAATTTCATAGTTGAATATGCATTAGTAAATAGGCAAATAATTCAAAAACAGGTGTAAGGATAGATACAAATAAATACATATAAATAAGTGAATAATAAATAACTGAAGTATATAGGACAATATTGCCATGTCTTCTGCATTTGTATTTTAATTTAATTTAAATGTAATCCGATCTTATCCATCATTTATGTGAATGTATAAGAGAAGTAAGTATGCAGAACCGAAATATATTTTCTCAATCTTTACCGCATAATTTTAATTACATACATTCTTCCATTCATTCTAATCTCCAACCTAATTGTATCCATTTTTCCCCTTTTCATAATTGTTATTGATAAGTCTGCATAAGAAAGTTACTTTTTGATGCTTATATAATCAAATAATACTACGAAGAAAGAATTATTTTTGCAAACATTACCTTCTTTCTAAATTTTACTCATTTTAAAATTTAAACCCCAAAGAATGCTAATATATGAATAAGCAAATTTGAAAAACTAATAAATATGTTTAAAAGAAAGAATGAATGGTATCATTTTTTGAAAAATTCCAGAAAGGTTTTTCATTAATAGGTGTAGGTGTCAGAAATTTGAGTAAATTGACCCACTTCCATCGCCATGTTTTGTGCCTTAATGTTTTTTCGCCTTTAATTTCTATGCATATGATACATCAAAGACGATCAGTCAAATCAATTTACCTAAAATTTTCGCATGGAGACGATAAGCCATTGATCAAAACGAATCGAACAGTTCATCCGAAATTAGTATGACAAAGTGTATTGGCAAGATATAACTTTACTAAAAAACACTTTAAAAGTCAATCAGATTTATCGTTGATTTATGTAAGAATGCGAAAAAAAAATTTCTATACTACTGTTACATAGAATGTTTAATTCCAATATTATTTCCCCATGTCTAATGATATCCTCCTAAGCAAGCCGATTAAAATAGAATAACTAGAAATGGTGAATTATTTTATACAGATATTTACAGTTTCAAATGAATGAATATAGAAGTAAACACTTGAGTATATGATACAGGCTCAGCATTACAAGTGACAATAATACCATCGAATTTCATATACAAATATTGCAATCTCTCACTGTGCATAGCTAAAAATTAACTCATTCAATAGATTTTGCCTATGGTTGGTTCCATCAAGTATAGTTAATTTTAAAAATGTCACAATCAGAAAAGAGCGAAAAATAAAATTCATACGCTATAAAAAAGCATCAGAAGTATAAAACGAATCAGACGGATAACATTTAAATTAAAATTATATTATACAAAACGAAAAGATTCAGAAAATTTTTAATTACAGAAAAATTCGGAGAAAATTTCAGACCCTAAATAAACTTTGATTGGGAGCTCCCTGTCATTATGTAACTACAAAGAGAAAGAAGAAGCAATACCTCCTTTAGAGCAGAAAGAAAAACACTTTAAGAAAAAGAAGAAATCATAAAATACCACCATATATGTGTGTAAATATGTAGCAGCATTAATGGAGAAACTAATGATAACACAAAAACAAATGAGAAAAAAAGGAAAAACGTAGAAAGACAATGAAGAAATTCAGGTCGGCAAAATGGTGAGCATTAATGAAAATTATCGGTAATTTTTTGAAAAAAAAAAACTTTCTGGCGAGATTTGTCATTAACCCATGCTGTCCTTCCTCAATCCAAAATGAAATTTTTCTTAGGTAAATTTTAAACTTCGTAATGAATGCAAGGCTTTTTCTTCTTAAAATTCAAAAGAATTTTAGTAAAAAGTATTATCAACAGAACTTTTTACAAGCTTTCTAAATTCATTTAGTGCAAAACGAGAAAAAAATTTCCAAAAATGTTTTTAAGATATATAAATCAATGAGTCTATCGAATGAAAAATGATGGCCAATATTTCCGCATTAGTGCTTGTGGCACTCTAGTAAATGCTTATAGAATATATCTGTATATTATAAATGGATGCTTGATATGCTAACTCTGCAGCAAACTTCTGCACCGTAGATCATGTCGTTTTTCATGCTTGCTTATCCCATCAAATCTCGAAAATTTCTGGATCAGGTCGAAGATAATGGATAAGAAAAAGGAACACGGTAAAAGAATTTTTAGTAATACACCTGGAATTAAGGTACAACAAAAACTCTAACGATTCACAAATATACCAGATATCCATTGCACCGTTAAAATAAAAATTGAAAAACTTGTTTTTCAATTGAAAAACTTTAGCAAGCTGCTTTAAAAGACTAATTAAAAGAGACAAGATGGAAACTAAAGCATCACCTAATTGATCAATTTGTTGAGGATTCTTCGAAAACCCCACAAATTCAATAAGCTACTACACATAAATCGAGAAATTATAATTTCTTCTATATTTTAATGTGGGAAACAAGTAAATTTTTTTTGCCAATAACTGGTCAGTGGACGTTATATAACTCAGAAATGAACCCTAACTGGCTGAGCCTCGACCATTTAAACTGACAAAAAATGATAACTGCAAAAAAGAAAAGAAAAAATTATTCTGACTAGTTTCAATCATTCTCTTGTTGAATATTGCTCGCAGTTTCAAATTTCAAAACTTGCTCGCCAACATTCGAACCATGTTCTATCGAATCGTTAATCGTAGAATTTGAATCAGGAGTTGAGCTACAATAAACAGGTTTAATACATAAAAGACTTTCTCAACTAAGTGTATTCAATCAGATTAAAAGAAGAAACAGGATAATTAAAGAAACAAATAAGTAATTAAACCGGATAATTAAAGAAAAACGAATAATTAATAAAATAATTAAAGAAAGGCGGAATGTACCCTCAGAATTATTAATGCAAAAAATGAAATTTCATCGTATCGTAATTTGGGGTTTTTAAGAGTTTTTGATAACCAGCATGATTGCTTTCAACAAATTTTCTTATCAAAAAAGTTTAAAGACAACATTAATTAACAAAAAAAAAATTGAAATGTTATACCTATGTCTGGCACAAAGTGAAACATTTGCAACAGGTTCGCTATTATAAACTTTGTCATTAGTAGTAACCTGGAAAAATATCCCTCTACTAACAAATCCACATGTAAGTCATGTTCGATCAAAACAAAAATGACTAGCATACTATGACATGATTTTACTCTCTGATAATCGAGCGCGAATTCCCGTACACTAGTAAATGTGCAGTAAGCTGAGAGTCTTAAAAAAATAATCAAAAATGTAAAAAACATAGAAAGAGGCGAAAACTGTTCGGATTTTAAAAAGGAATTATAAGCTTTGTTCCTAACATTAATTACTCTTAAAAAAGGAATAAAGCTTCGGAAGAACAAAATATTTACAATTTGTTGATTATCAGTGGATAGTTCGATCTTTAATTCAGGATCGGCACAAATTAGTCCGCTGGAGGCTGCGGTTAGACAGGGACTTCTTTCACTCACCGCGATTCCTTCCGAAGGAAAAATGCCTACAGCTTCAGGGTTATGTTGATCAACAACAGAAAAGCGTTCCGCTATCTGTAGGTTCAGTTTTACATTCAACAAAAATACTGCGATAGATTTGAAAATGAAATAAAAAGAGCTTAAATTTTTAAATAAAAACCTACATTTAGTGATTCACTGCTTTCATCAAAAGCATTATTGTCGACTACAAAAGGTCTTTGTACAGTCGGACCAGAAGCGCATTCCTGAAACAAAAAAATGAATGAGGTCAGTAATAACAGGGCCATCTTGTTACCAAAAGTATCGATTATTTCCGTAACTAATACTCCCAGAATGGAAAAATTTCCAAAACAAACCCACTATTGGCCATTTTATCCTGCTGTACCGCATGCGTCACAGAAAGGAACGGACGGTATTATAAGGCATTCTTTTTGCAGTCTTTAATAAACAATACAATTGTGTAATCTTACCGGCTCTCTCGTAGTGTTTCTCCATGGGGCACGTAACGATCTATTGACAATTTGCCGATAATATGGACGCAAAGTTCGACGCAAAGTTTCAGAAACTGCTTCAATTCGATTTGATATTGCACTGGCACTACCAGTTTCACGAATCTCGTCACCAGTAGTAGCCAGATAACCAGTTCTAGGCGAAGGCAAAGGAGTATCAGCAGGGGATGTTATAATCACGCGTAAAGGTGGCCTACGTCCACCTGAAAACATATTGTGGTAGCATATTACGTAAAAATTGGAGGAAAGTGCTTTTATACATAAGTTTTTCTTCCACGAAATGAATTTCTCATTTATTGTATTCATTCAAGTAGTGCATCAGCTTATTACCTTGCATATTTCTTCGTAGTCCTACTCTCTGGGCCGGTGGTGAAGGACTTCCAGATGCTAACTGCAAAAGGAAAGTCAAACATGTTATAAACAAATGGAATGAAAATTGTCTTGAAAATGATTCGCAGTTTAAAACTCAATAAACACTACTATCTACCATTTCCCTGAAAAAAATTACAATGTGTTCGAGCTAAGAGGAATTTGTTTAAAATAACAAGAAAAACAACAAGAAAATCTACCGCCTCAGCATTACGAATTAATGGAGCGTTTTCACGATATGCCGTTGTAGAATCGGACGTCGATGTAGGTTCACGTCCATCATTATCGGAGTCCGATGAATCAGATTCTCCCGACGATAAAACTTTCCGTTTACATATAGGACAAACTTTTCGAACTTTCGTAAGCCAGGGATCGATGCATTTACAATGATAAGCTGAATAATGCATAAATCATTGACGCTTTTCACTAAAACCATAATGGCCATATAAATCATTAATGCTTTCGACTGAAATCTCACAAACAAGAAAGTTTCTTATTGAATTCGAGAATTCCGAAGAATGTTGCCTTCAGTTCAAAAAACCTGAAAAGTTTACCATGATTACATGGCAAGACACGCAACTTTTCACCCTCGACAAAGTCATCTATGCATATAGCGCATGATTCCTCTGCATCACCTGAAAAAAAAAAAATGAAATAATAAACTCCTGAAAAATTTGTTGAAAAATCCGAATGTAGTGCTCAACTATATCTATCAAACAATGGATATTCAATATATTATTCTGACAAGCTGAACACAACTGAGAATCAGAGATAACGATATAATGTTTTACGGATTTACTGTAATCAGTCTATTGGATAGGTTGTTAGCGGTTTTATAGTAAATAAATAAACGAATGATAAAAAGATAAGCAAAGAGGAGAAAACATCGCAGGAGTTCTAGCAAAGCCTAGAAAGAACTAAGATTTCCTGGCTAAGCAAGAATATGAGGGATAAGAGATCAAAAAAGGTTAGTCGTCAGCTTAATGAGGAAAAAAAACGAGAAGCAGTGAGTGAAGAGAAAAAATTTCGGGAAATCCAACAAGTTTTTGCGAATAATACGATTTTTATAAGCCATTTTTCGATTCACCGTTGGAAAGTCCGCAAACCTTTTCTAAACTTTTTAACTGGCAACTTTTTCAGATTTCGCTTCGATAATCTCTTCTTTGCTAAGTGTCGACGCTCGCGACATACTCGTACTGCCTAAAACAATTAATGAATATTATAAAGCAACATAAGGATTTTCGCTCAGTCAATGATGTTTATTATCCAGCAGTTCTTGAATTAAATCCTTCTTGCCTTCCTAGATGCCGACACTTCTGAAGATTCATCGGTAACTTGCAAAAGCTAACAAAACTAACATCATATTCGACCAAAATGATAGATAGAATTTTATACCGACTAAGGATAATCCCAAATAATTTGTTTTAGCGATTACTTACCAACGATATACAAAGAACAACAAAACAAAATGCAACGACGGCGATCAAAGGGATAAGATACTTGACAAGGTCATAGTATCCAGGAATAGCGCGTATCGCAACTACATATCTGGAAAACGCAGTATAAAGACAGGAGTATAATTTAATTAACACAGATTTAGAAAGAGAAAAACAATAATTAAGGATAAGAAAACAACTGAGCACGCAAAAGAAGCAATAGTAAATAAACCCTTATATAAATAAAGGCTCTTCATACTTCGATATCTACCGCGCTTAGAGAAGTGAAAAAGAAGGATCAGCATCTCAAATTCATCCTTTCTTGATCGAATGACAGGAGTCGTAGCTGATGAAAGATAAAGAGCAATAAAAACATACGAATGAAAATAAATAATGCAAGACACGGAAGGAGAATAAATAAGATGAAAGAAAATGTTCCTTTAAACTAACCCCTTCTCTGCCGAAAAACGACCCATCATATTTGTCATGCATGCATGGCTTACCATTACGACTGGAATCAAAACTCGATCTGCATATTTACTGCCAGCCATTGGTACCGGTGAATGGCCATCATCGTTAAATATAATCAGCGCACTGTACGGATCCGGATATCCCTTTTGCACATGGTACGCCTAAATTTTGCACTAGAATCATTACCGTTTCCATATCAGCCAAATATACAGTGGAAAAAAAGTTCAAATAGCTATTATGTGCACAAGATTCGTCATCTTAACAAGACACAGTCACAGAAATGACGTAACAATGAGGAACATTTATTTTCTATTTAATTCACATATAACTGAATGAACATTAAATCCTTTTTGGTTGCTAATGCAGAGCAACAACTATTGAAGTCCTAAAGGAAGCTAAAAATACAAGAAAAAAAAACTGTATAGTAAAAATATATCTTCGTCTAACAATAACAACGTAACATTTACTTTCTCGGAGAAGCTACAATTACCGCGAGGTACCACTGCGTAATAATTGATACATCCGGTCCGATTATTCTGTAAATGCTTCTCTTTCCAATATTTATCACTTGCAAGCAGGAAGTTTTGTTCTAGCCAGATCCTGGATTACGGCAGCGTATTTGTCCAATCCCAAGACACCACGATATTTCCAATCTTCTGGGACTAGGCTTTTTGAGTAAAACCCTGACAGCGGATTTAAAAATTCTCTAAAAACCTAACCTCAACGAATAACAGTCATTCAACGACAATGAGGAATAGTAATTCCGAAATTGGCTTAACATGATGTGGTTAGATTGATCTACCTATCTCGTGGATGCCGGAAAAAAGCACTAATAGAATTGGAGAACAATGAGCAGACATGTTTTTATCGATAAGTAAAAACCAATAGCGAATCGGTCTTTGAAAGTGATATTTCAAATAAAATAAACTTACGAAAGTATCCTGACAAGAATCTTCAGGTGTTGTAAAATAAGCACAACCAGTTTCATTAGCACTGAAACCCAACATTGGAATTTCACCCCCGAAATCAGCACCCGTTGCATCGCACTGCAATACGGCTTGAAACCCATCTGGTCTCGGTTCCCACTGCAAATTTCTTCATTAAATTTAAAAAAAAAATCGAAAAACAAACATTTAAAAACTTCAATTTTTCTCCACAAAAAACTCCCACATCATCCTATATGCAGTATTCAATAAAATGATAAACCAAAATTTGCTCTATGCTTAAATCAAATATGAATTATTAGTTACAGAGTTTCCTGCATTAGTGGAACAGTTATCTTAACATTCTGAATTTCAATTTCACAAAATCTAACTCTCGACAATCGTGTGATTAAACGCCCTCTTCTACAAGATACATCGTAAGGATATTCGCAAAATTTTCTGCCTAATCTGTTATCCTCTCACGAACATGCCTAACTCAATCACTAATACGCATTAGCTTCATACAAACTTGTTTGAAGTTTGTAAAAGTAACTTTTTTTCGTCCCAGTCAACAACAACATTAGGTGACTTAACGTTCCTTACGTCACAATAAGCTACCTAATTTGATTAGTATGGATTTCGAAACTTTTAACAAAAGTTCATTTTTGAAGAACATACCACTTCGATGATGTACTGTCCGAACGTTGACTTGACGGAAACAGACAGCATGAATAACATAAAAATTTCACATTCAACGGAAATACTGTGCATAAGCATATCTGCTTGGTAACAATTTCAGCAGCATCCAATAGTATTATTCACTGCAAATAAAATGTCAATTTCAAATCAGTGAAAGCTGAAAATTTCATTGCCATCAATTGATATAACAATGAACAATTCAATTCTATGTCAAAACAAGAATAAAACAAAAAGAAACAAATCCAAAAAGTTTGAAATATATCTTAACATGAAACTGTTGTTCCACACCAGATATATCGAAAGAAATCTAAATATATCAGGACAATTCTGAATTGTTTATATAAAGAAAGAAATTTGCAAATAAATTCAGGTTATTTTTAATAAACAAAGAGAAAACACTAAAAAGATAACGATAATTTCGTGTAAATTTAGCTTTGGAAATATTTTATTTTAATTATAAGTGAATTTTCGGACGTATGAAAAGGTTGCCATATATCATCATGTGAGAGATGATAATGTCGCTGAATGATCGCTATCACATAAAAAGCAACATATCCTGCGCAATGTTATGTCTGTTCCTACCATTATCATTATTATTATTTATTATTATTATTTATTGTTATTATTATCATTACTATTATTTTTATTGTCATTATTACTATTATTATTATTGTTTATATACTATAAAAAATAATCTACTTTTAATTCATTCAACTATCTGTTTACATAAACAGACAAAAAATACTCTCCGCTTATTCAAATAATTAATCGATTAACTGGTATGTTATATATATATATATATATATATATATATATATATATATATATATATATATATATATATATATA
>NW_018108395.1:7591-13959 GCF_000183805.2 Loa loa | reverse complement strand
TATATATATATATATATATATATATATATATATATATATATATATATATATATATATATATATATATATATATATATATATATATATATAATAAGAAATATATGACTAGGTATTGAAGGAATACATACACATTTATGCAAGAAATATATTTGCAACATTTCTTTTAGATTTATACACAATTTCTTTTTCATTTATGTAAGATCTCGTACATCAATGCAAGATTTCTTATTTATTACTATATTATTGAAAAAATCTGATAGTTTAATGTTTTAATTCTATATACACGTTGTTCTATTGCTACAAATGCATTCGTTCGCTAAAATAAGATTCAATAACAAATAATTTGGCGTATCTTCCCGGTATTCAAGTAAAAATAGCTGCTCAGGTAAAAGAGCTTCAATATGGGAATAGATGGAACGGAAAATAATAACAGTGGAGAGGTAATAATTATAATAAAAGACCAAATAAATAATAAAATTTAGTTGGTTAACCACAGTCGCACCGACCTGTCCCGAACTCACTACCGCGTCGTAGAATACGGGAGCATACGCTTCTCTGACAGGGTCATCATGCAATTCCCAGTGGAACAGGAAAATTTTAATAACTCACATTTGCCAATTTTGCATTTGTTACTTGCATCATTTTGAGGGATTTTTAAATTCTTCGGGATGTTTGCTGTATGTTAAGACATATTGCTGTATGTTGAGATATACTGCATATTGTAATGTAGCAACCAATTAAAAAAATTCAATTCCTCAATAATTCCTGACATATGTTGTTTTATGTTTTGTGTTTACGATATTTGTGTACTGCATATGCATATATGGGGAAGTGAAAAGTTAATGCTAAATTGGTAACATATTAAAACGGATAAGGAGAGATCCAATATGCAACACTTAACTTCATTTTATAAAAATTTAGGAGAGATGGTGATGCAATAACCAAAATTTCATTTAAATTTATTAGGGATGCATGAGAAAAATGAAGAAACGTTGGGCATTCCATAACTGAACATATAAGTTGAGTGTAAAAGTGCAATCAACCGAAACTGGTTTGAAAAGATGAGTCCGGGCCGTTCTGGAACATAAAGGGTAGATCATTATAAGGTCAGATTATAAAAACTAATCTTTAATGATTATGTTGACAGGTTTGAACGGTTTCTGATGATTTCTATTGAAGAAAACCTGGGGTGCCAAAGGTTCCCAACATGAAAAAAAAAGAAAAATACAATGTTACATCATTTGTTGGTACATCGCATGAAAAAAGATCTTACCACTCATAAGTAATAAATAATAAAGTCAATCCGTGGATAAAATAACTCAAAAGATTTGATATAATGTCAAATAAAGTCTGAAATAAGCTTTTATGCACAGCGGACAAAAATGACTGCAATTTTTTTCCTTTTGGGGGACGGAGGAGAGGCTGACAATAGCCTTAATTGAATGGAAAAATCAGAATTCTTTTGCCTGAAAAACTTCGGAACTGTTATGCATTGTTGGCTTATTACAACTTCTCATTTTGTGACCGAAATAACATTAATAAAATAATGAAGACATTAATCATAAGTTAACACGATTAATACTTACAGCAACGGCTCGCTGCGTCCGTTGCTGTTTTGTACGTTCTTTGAATTCCCTTTGAGTTCGATCAAATCGACTATTCGAACGATTCTTCGTTGCTCCACGAAACTGACCTTCAACATTACTTTTAGGGCGTACAACATAATCCCTCTGCGATGGTCGTGGTACACGCGCCCGCATTATGAAACCTTTGTCACCAGGACGAGGTTCTGATATCTCCTTTTCAGCATCTGAACTTTCCGATCCAGCACTAAAAATGTTTCAAAATCATCAGTCACACGTCCAGGTAATAATATTTAAGTGACACATTTGCAAAAAGGAAACATCGCTACCCTAGTAAGTTTAAGTAAAGTGGATTTTTTGTTTTTAAAAGACAAATACTAAAATCAATCCTAGAAAATTTAACCAACTGCATGATAAACCCGGTTAACCAACTGCATGATAACCCGGTCAACATTACGGTCATTATGAAATAGTAATGCCAAATCACATATGTCCGCTCATGCAACAATTACGATCAAAAAACTACTCTAAGCGTCGCCGTTTAGCTTCTGGTAGTTGTGCGTAATCACGCTGTACACGCTCATCTTTTGTCATTGAACGAAAATCTGTATCGAGCTGAAAACAGAAGGAGAAATGTATTCAAGATATCAAAGTATATTTTTTCCAAAACAATCATATAAAGGATTTATGAGTTATGTGTAAATATATATGTAGTATCATGATCCCTTTTGCCCACTGAATACTTATATTCTAATCTTATTTCATCGCAATTTCTACCCAGCAACTCTTTGAAAGGGAATAATTCCATTAACCGAGGAGAGTGAGTTATTTCATGCGATGCGTCATCCAGGAGTCACGTCACATTGAGAACCAAAACCATTCCATGAACACATTTGGTAATTAAATTGAGCGGACAGATTATCAGCTCTTTTTTGAAAATAAACAAAGAATTTCGAGAACAAAGAAAATCTACGCCTAAAATGCTCATCGAGAAAAATCAAAGGAAGGAAAGTTACGGACCTGGAAGATGGGTCTAGCCCAATCACTAATCAGCCGTGCAGCTAGAGTTTTATTCTCCTTAGTTTCGCGTGGGTGCTTATAGAGCAGCATTACAGCACGTCCTAATCCAGATTGTTTCAAAGTCCCCGGTTCTAGTCGACTAAAATCTTGCAGGATTTTTAACAAATCTGTCCGAATTTCCAATGCAGGTAATGATTTGTCAGGCAATGGTGCCAACCACTCTGATATTACATTCATCATGCCATTATCTAAAAAAATATTAAAAAGTTTTAAAATCTAAAACATTTTCCAGCAGATTCACAAGACTGTAAGTAAAGCAATTCAGCAAAACAGAACGACAAGACCTTTTACAACATTTAGTTTGGAGCACAAAAAGTTTGGTAAGGAAGTATTTCGAAAAATGTGCTAAATTCGTATTTTACCTCGATAATAATTCACAAGATATGCAATATTTTACTAGTTATATTGACTTACCAATAACAGCTTCCATTAAATCGTGCTTTATTAACATTGCTTTCACGTGTGGCAACATTTTACGCTTCTGTAACGCAGGTCGACGCTCCATATTAGAGTGACGGTCATCCTAAAAAAATTTTATACAGCTATATTAAAAAAATTTATAATAGCTAAATATTACAGCCAATTTTATAATCGACAGAGCACATGAATGTAAGGTGGAAGATAGCTTTAGATTGTTGGAGAGATGATCAAAGTTTGAACTCCAATAAATATGAAAGTTATTAAGAAGCAAAAAATTTTAAGTGATATATACGAATTGCGCTACATATAGAAGAAAATTAGGAATTACTTCATTTTCACGTATTTAAGAAGTAAAAATTAAAAACAATACCTTTGCTGCAGCTTTCATAGCATCAATAAGCATTTTAATTTGATCATCATAGGCTCCACCAACATCAATGGAACCATCTCGTCGGCGTCTTCTCGGTCTTCGTCGTTCTGCTTTTTTTTCACGCATCATTGTATCAAAGTCCCAAACTCGTCTATAGAACGAATGATCTTTTGTTACTTTCTCCCAGTAGAAGTCAGTAGAGTGGATAGTACTGATATTTTTACAGTAAGAATTCATTTTATGTCAATAATGTAATCACTGAAGGTCTTATAAAACATATACTATTGTCTTATAGTTCAGCTACGTTAACTTGGGCTAATCTTGCTAATAAAGTACTTTTAATAAAAGTTTTACCCGTCATCTTCGTCATTTTCATCACGAACATATCGCGGCTCGTCATCATCCCCCTCTGGACCATTTCCTTCTGCCTGACGTTAAAAGAAAAATATTAAAAGCAATAAATAAACTTTTGCGTTCCATCACTTACTCTCCCATTTTTTGAATCTCTCCCAGGATTGGCTTTTGCATCGAAGGAATCTGGACACCAGAACCGAAGACATCCAAATATTGGAGTTATATAACTAGACAATTATCTTCTCATATTTATATTTAGTTATCTTCTCTATATTCATAATTATCTTCTCATATTTATATTCTCGATATTTAGTATTCGAGTCTTTTAAAAAAAGAAAACAAGGCCAAGTTAGTTGCTGAAAATCTTTTATGCAGCAAAAAATTACATCAAAAGCTAAGAAAAGGTACTCACCCGATACTGTGCTTGAATTGCATCTTCATCATCCTTTTCATCATCGCTATCCTCCCCAAATATATTGGTCATTAATTCACCGACACCAACTTCAGCATGCTCTCCATCACCTTCCGATTCGGAATCACCTCTGGAAAGAAGACATGACTGCAAACGAACCAGGAATCCAATATATTTGGGGATACACAATTCAGAATTTTAATCAACCATTTATTTCCTTCTCTAAGGCAAATAGCATGCTGCAGAGAAGTATAAAATGTCCAAATGTCAAACATAGATATCACTGTTTGCGTGAGAATCGTTTTGTCAATAAGAAGTGTTTTTATGACAAGGAATTATCAGTAATGCAATCACCGTGACTTTGTTGCTGCCGGTGCGGTATCTATATTATCTTCTTCATCGCTGGACAACATGATGCGTCGCGCTTTCGATGGACCAGCTTGTATATCTGCAACTTTTTCTCCCTTGAACAACACTTTATTTATGAAAAAAAGGACTTTCAAAAATTCATGAATGAAATGTGTTTAAGAATATAAAAGCAAAAATTCTACCTAGAAACTGGGACTAATATCTATTTCATACTTTGATAAGTAAGGAAAACTCTGCCACTTTATCACCAACCTTCATCTCTATCAGAATCGTTATCATCTCTTTCTCTTCCATGACTTGCATCTACTTTTTCCGTCTCATTACCCTTATTTGTTGGATTAACGAGATCATCATCATTCTTCTCTTTCGTTTCAGAATAATGTTCCAAATTTTCATCATGGTCAAGAGCGTTTTCTTCCTTCATTTCTTCTTCAATCCTGAATAAGACCCGTTATATGCATAAAATTCTGAACAACAAATGGAAACTTCTCTTATGAACAACTTTAATTAATTTCTAAGAATAACCCATACACCAAACCTTTAAACAATGAAAGTTCAAGCGGGAATGAGATATGTATCTGATTGCACCTGTGCTCATACCACGCATCAAAAGTACCCGAAAATACAATTCTCATGAAAACACTATGATCAAAAGTTGGCCATTAGTAAAACCAAACTCGTGCGACGAAAAATGTGAATAAGACGAAGAGCTGTCCTTCTCACCATCGTCGTTAGTGACATCTTTTGAATCATCCTCGTTATTACATGTCTGAGCAACCGGCTGAAACGTAATACAGTTATATTTTCTGATATAAGGAAAGTAATTCAAAGTTCTTTTTTCCTTGAAAAAAATTTCGAACCTATCCCGTCGAGCTATTCGATAATTTTCCCTAACTCCATTCACACTTCCCAAATAGTGTATCCATAATTTAAGCATAAATTTTAATGAAGATAAACTTAAAACACACATAACCGGACTGAATCGGACTTAAAGCGATATTGTCATCACCGTCCTGATTAACCTCGAAATTTTTAGATCCATATTCGGCGATGTCTCCTTCCAATTCCGCCATCTGCAGCATATTTAAGAACTTGGTAATTAGTTACTAGTTATTTATGATATACTTATTTACGATATATAAATAAAGTACTTACGATGTAGAAAAAGCAGTTACTCATGATATACCTATTCATAACATCAGTAATTTCTATTACTACTTCGAAATTCACATGTAGCCTGAAGTCGTAACTACTTTTCTTACTTGCATACGAGAAAACAATGAATATTTCGCGGTAATTAAATCCCACCAGATCATTAACTGGAATTTATAGACCCTAATTCCACTCAAACTTTCCCAAATAGTTTGTTTACAATTTAAGAATAAATTTTTACGAAGATTAAAGTAAAACATACATAACCGGATTGAACTGGACTTACAGGAGTACTGTCATTACCATCCTGATTGGCCTCGAAATTTTCAGATCCATGTTCGGCGATGTCACCTTCTTCCAATTCTGCCATCTGCAGCATATTTAAGGAACTTAATACTTAGTTACTAGTCCTTATGATATACTTATTCATAACATCAATAGTTTTTACTGCCATCTCAAAATTCATATATAACTTGAAGTTGTAATTACTTTTCTTATTTGACATACGAGAAAACACGACACATTTCGTAGGAATTAAATCCCACCAGGTCGCTGATAAGAATTAATAGACACCTAATTCTATTCAAGCTTTCCCAAATAGTTTATCTACAATTTAAGGAAAATTTTT
>NW_018108395.1:2198-6713 GCF_000183805.2 Loa loa | reverse complement strand
TTTTTTTAATTAGTATACGAGAAAACAAGACATATTTCGTAGGAATTAAATCTCACCAGATCACTGATAAGAATTAATAGACCCCCAATTCTATTTAAGCTTCCCCAATTAGTTTGTCTACAATTTAAGAAAAATTTTTAATAAAGATAAAACATACATAACCGGACTGAATGGGACTTAAAGGAGTAATGTCATCACCATCCTGATCGATGTCACCTCCGTCTAATTCTGCCATCTGCAGCATATTTAAAGAACTTAATACTTAGTTACTAGTTACTCATGGTATACTTATTTCTTATGATACACAAAAGTTGTCACTTATGATATGGTTGTCCATAACATCATTAGTTTCTACTACCATCTCAAAATTCTTATATAGCCTGAAGTCGTAGCCATTTTTTTACTTAGTATACAAGAAAACAAGACATATTTCGTAGGAATTAAATCTCATCAGATCACTCACTAAATTTATGGATCCCCTGATTCCACTGAAGCTACCCCAAATAGTTTGTCTACAATTTAAGAATGAATTTTTATGAAGATGAACGTAAAATATACATAATTGGACTGAACTGGACTTATAGGAGTACTGTCATTACCATCCTGATTGACCTCGAAACTTCCAGATCCATGTTCGGCGATATCACCTTCTTCCAATTCTGCCATCTGCAGCATATTGAAGAACTTAATACATGATATACTTATTCATAATACTAGTAATTCCTACTACCGTCCCTAAATGAGTGCTTCTATTCACGTGCAACCTCAAACAGTAATTAATTCTTTTACTTGATGTACGAGAATACACGAAATTTTTAGTAAGGATTAAATACCACCAGGTCATTGCTTGAAATTTAGAGATTATTAAAAATTTAATGCAAGGAATTTGTAAAGTTAATTCGAGAATTGAGCCTTTATCGTGTAACTAACTCTTTGAAAATGTCATAAACTAATCTGTTCTTTCACAGAATAACAAATGCATTAAAAATGAACAATATCATTAGTACTAGAGACAGTTGAAGAATCAGAAATGAGAAATTTCTCGCAATTGAAAGTTCCAGAAAAACGCTTCCGGATTATTTACCATTATACAGAAATCTTCCGATAACTGCATTACATTCAATAGCGCTCCCCACCGAGACTACCAATGGTATCGATATGAAATTTCGGAATTCCAGATTGCGTGATATTTCCGTGTCAATCAATTCGTTGTTGATGCAATTTGGATTAGAAAAAAGTAGTTTCCAATTGATTTTAAGAATTGAAATTAAATTAAACAGCGAAATGGTCAAAAAATTGTGTTCAAAATTTTGAAATGTACTTTTGATAAACATTTATTCGTATACCTTTATGTTATCATCACGACATTGTTGTATAATTTGCCAGTTGTAATCTTATCACTATGATCTTCACAATCTTATCATTATAATCTTATCACAATGACTACACTTTGATTGTATCGAAGAAATGCAAAGTAAAATATTTTTAAAATTCCCAAATAAGTTAAGAATATACGATAAAATGTTGCCCTAACAAAGGTATAGCACTTTAAAATTCATTTATTTCTTTCAATATATTAATTAAATACTCGTTTAACTAACATATTTAAAGAAAAAACTGAATTACTAATATTACCAATATTTGTTTTTTCACAACGGCCCTATATATACTTCATAAATCAGTTTTCATTTTTAATTTTTTTAACAACAAGTACTTATTAAGCTGATTAATATCATTGATAATGTTGCTGCTATCATCCCTAAGATTGAAATCCTTTGTTTAAACTTATTTAATTTCAAATACCTTCCCACAAATCTAATTTACAATTTTTTCAAAAATTCATACAAAATTTTAAAATTTAACGGAAAAAAAAGATATCACCTTGAATTTTGGTAAACTTTTTTAATAATAATGTACCAAAAAAAAGCATTTATCTTATTTCATATCCATTTTTTTGTTAAAGAAAAAAAAATGATATCATAGATGATAATCATTACGTTGATATGAATTTATAATATGATTGTTAGCTAATTAACATAATTTTTATTTTAGTTAAAGTTTGCAACCATTTTACAAATGCATTTGAAGTTTTCCAGCCCTTTTTCACTTCATTACTAAACATTCAATCCACTAGGCCAAAAAAAAAGAAAAAAGGAAAAGAAAAACGAGTCACTAGAATTACTTTTCTACAAATTACTTTTTGATTTAAAACCAATCGAATCAGTTTGAGTACGACAAACTGTCAAAGTACACGAATAAAATCCTATATTATATATGAGCCACATTAATTAGCATTGAAAAGTTCTAACTCTCTTAATAACTAAGATATCCGATAACATTTCTACAAAATAGTATATTCTCAATTTCAGCTATCATCATATTTATTGTTTTATTGTGCTTTTACTAGCTAATTAGGCAAATTTGATAAGATAAAAATTGCATAAGCCAAGATTTATCATACTCTCATTGAGTCAATAGCCAAGCTTTTTTTTATTGTCAGTAAAATTTAAGCATTATCAGCATCCTAATGTTTCAAGCTTGAAGCTTGAAGTTTTGGAAATGTTTGGAATTTACGAGAATAATCAATAATTTCTTTGTTGCATCACTCGGTACAATAATGTAAAATATAAGCTAAGATTGTGTGTGTTCATTGTATTTATGTGCTAACAAAGATGCTAATTCTTGTAATCTTAGAACTATACCAGTATCCTCCATGTTCAGGAATGATTCGAGGACTGTACCAGTATCCTTTCTGTTCGGGAAAGATTCGGGGAAGAAGGAGGTCCTGAGTGCTAAAATCATTTTACAAATGTGTTACAGTGAGATTGGTTCGATAAGTAGATATTAAGCGGCAATGGATTTCGTTTTCATATTGTTATCAGCATTAATTATCAGAATCATAATTGCTGAATTCGTTGTTGTATTACTAAATTTGTGTAATGAAGGTTTGACTACGCAACTTTGAGATATTATCAACCAAAAAGGTTGAAGTTATAGTTGAAGAAAATCATCCATATCCTATTTTGCATATCATTAGATCATCATTTGATTTCAATCAATTTCTGGCATTGTTGTAATTGGCTACAAAACCGGGAAACGATTAGTATTACAATAGTATTACAGTCAGAATTACAGGACATATAAAGATGATGCAAGTTCAATTATCATTGTTGATAAAAAGCAAATTGAATTTTGTTACAAAAAAAGAAAAGTATTCCTCCTTTTCTGTATTATAATATTACTGTTAGTTTGATTAGCAAAAATAAAATTTTGATTAATGTTTATTTTTAAATCAACAAAGTTTATCATTTCTGAACTACTTTTTTATAAAAAAAAAAGAAAAACAGTCTTTTTTCTATATTAATGTGATCCCTTGTGAAAAAAGCTAGGAACCATTGTAGTATGATATAGTTGAAAACTATTTACGAAATATCATTGCTATTACGATATATGATGGAACGTTCCTTCGAACAGCTCTTCCGGTTAACTGCTATACAAGAATTTATGAATGTTTTCAATGAAGGATTGTATATCTTAACCTTTGACTTTTGAACTTTTTAGTAAAACTGTAAGAAAAATTGGAATTATCATGATAGAAACGATTACGCTAATGGATGAGAGAAGAAAGTTAGAAAGAATGAGAGCCATAAAAGAAGAATATGCCATTTCTATGAGTGTCATTAATGTCCGAATAATTTGCTTATCATATCAGTGTATCAATATCTTCTTCAACACAATTCCAAAGTTACTATCATTCAAAAAGTGACATATGACGACATTTGTGCATAAATTACCAATTGTAATATGTCCTGCTCCGAATGTAACTATTACAAGAAAATCCGGGAAAATTGCAGAAAAATCGTTCATAGTTATCAGGAATCTATAATTTGAAAAAAAAAATTCTTTTTGTTGAAAGTTAAAATTTTTAAGTAAGACTAAGAAAGTTTTCTCTTACTATTCATAAGTAAGAGTTAATCATTCATTGGATTAATGAATTAATTTGAAATGCACAATATTTAAGAGAAAAAGGTGAGAATAAAAAATGACAAAAAAAAGTATTTTATTTGAAATTTCGAACTAATAAAAAAAATGTATCACTACTGTAAAATGGTAGATATCTTATCAGTGTATATCATTTATTGCTCATAGTGTTTTCGATTATACCTCTGTTATAAACTGATATGGAAAATGCTTCATTAAGATTTAATAAACGGAAAAAGCATAGCATGAAACACTAAATTTAACTATTTGGCAGTATGTAGTAGCATGTACGATAAATGTAAATGAATTATCAGTGCAAATCACGTTGAAATCACGTTTTAACTTCTGTTCGGCAGATTTCTGAATCAATTGTTTTGAAAGTGCCAAATTGGTTGATAAATTCTGAAAGAAAAACAAAAAAAGTGCAAAATATTAGGTAACGTATTATATATATATATATATATATATATATATATATATATATATATATATATATATATATATATATATATATATATATATATATATATATAT
>NW_018108395.1:0-2086 GCF_000183805.2 Loa loa | reverse complement strand
ATATATATATATATATATATATATATAGGTAAACTATTAAATTTTCGTCATATTTGATTTAAAATTTTTAAATACTTAAAAATACAATTTTCGTCATATTTGATTTAAAATCTTTAAATACTTAAAAATACAACATGATTTTGTTTCAATGTAAACCATTATATTATATCTATTTTAACTTGAAATTTAAATTTTATCGATCAGTAATTAAAATGACACCTGGTCCATAATTTCCATCAGATATTTACTGTTGCAAGTATCATTTACAACAAGCTTCATTTCACGTTTACTCCTTCCACTTCGTTGTACTATTTTTGTGGAATACATTCTATCCCTATAATATGCTCCGTCCATACTGCCATCTGCATATCCCGAGGGTTTTGGTCCGCCGCATTTTGCGCACTTTTTAACATCCTTCAATAATAAATCAGCAATAGTAGTAATCATGATAACAACGATGAAAATGATAATTTTATAAGTATAATCTACAGAAATGATGCAATAAATAATTTGATAATGTTGATACAATCATATTGCTATTAAAGACAAGATATAGGATTAATCATTGAATTATATATGATTTAATTGAGCTCCATCCGGTGAATAAAACATGATTTTGCTAAGCTCTATTTAGGTGAATCCGATAATCTTCGATTACAACTAGCATTACTAATACTAATACTGTTTAGACTTTTTTGTTTAATTGTTGGAACATGTTTAATTATTGTTATTAACTTATTAATCACAGTCGTCACTAATTTGGTTTTGTGCATAAGAGCCAAATAGTAAGCTTTCCTGGATCTTTGCAATAATATATCTGCTAGGTCATGCAAATTATAGTTTCTAAGCACAGAAAGGATCTACAAGATTTATTTAGGAGTCTTGGATTTCTACTGTCCTCTTGATCAGATTTTCCTAGAGAAGAGGAGAGAGATAGAGAAAAAAAAAAAGAAAACGTCGAAAATGTCTAAGAGACCAAGTAGAAAAGTTGGAGCAAAATAGAAAGGGTTAAAGTAGTCAATTTGCAATATTAGCGAAATAATAACCGCTCACTGATTTCAAAGATCAAATCTAAGAATCAAGTAGTGGGTTCCCAAAAACTTGTTTACATTTTTAATGAATTATGCATAGTCCTATATAGTAACCTGGAATTAGTACGTATAAGTTCACTGAAAGGTCGAAAAATGGATTGATGAAATTAGGTAGTTCTTATTAGACATGAGTGGGCAATGAATTTTTCCAGAAGGCCACATGAGAAATTAGAATGGTTGGTTTTCGAGGGCCGAGTAATATATTTAACTCAGTTCTACGCAATACCGTATTCCTATATATATATATATATACTATTCTTTAGACATTGAAAATATAGAAGACCTAATTACATCATTATTTAATGATGAGGTGATGAGTGATCAACGGACTTTAACATTGAAGAATTTTAATTTAAGGCAAGGCTGGCATACCTATTTATGGTATGACAGAAGAAAAGTGGATAAAAACTTAGGAAATCACTCATAAGAGCAGCATTGATTAAAAAAACTTGGGAAAAATACAAAGAGTGGGGGAGGGAGAGGACAAATTTCTTCCGCAGCACCACGGACCACCAGACCCTCAGGCCAGTTATAAGATATCGTGTTAATGCGATTTGTTTTTGATCATTCTGATATTAGGAGCATATTCTTACGCCTTCTTTGACTTTTAAGCACAATGAATTTTGTGACTCAGAATTCCTGCTGTGGTGAAATTTAAATTCGAAGTGATCGTGTTTCACCGCACATTAAAGTTTAAGTTCCACAGAAAGCTTGTTAAACTAGTGAGACTTACACAATCAGATGGTGGCGGAGTTGTGCGGACTACCGCATATGGAACAGGTTTTGGTGGTAATGGAAGTGTTGGTGGTCGTGGAAGTGCAGGTGGAACTAGAGTTGGAACTGGAGCTGGAGCTGGAGGTGGGACTGGAGGTGGACACACTGGCGGTGGAGGTTCCGGGCATGGAGGCGGGGGTGGTGGAGGAGGACAATATGGTGGTGGACAAGTGGGTGTGGGTGGACATGGTTTTGGTGGTGGTGGTAGAGGTGGACATGGC
>NW_018108394.1:110801-113220 GCF_000183805.2 Loa loa | reverse complement strand
CAAACATATCGCAGATGCGTCTTTTCATCGCAAGCCTCAAATCATATTCAATATCTCAGTAAAATCTGTTGGAAACATTGAAATTTGAATTTGAATTTTTCGAACCAAGTCTTTTGTTGTATATTTAAATCGCAAATTATCACTTTGGATGAAATCTCATGAGTCATTCTTCTGAAATGTTCTTGGAACTAAATGAAATTTTTGAAACACTTCAAATACGTGTTTTAATACATGTGACGTTTGGGGTCCCGAACATATTTCAGATTACGAATTTATGCAAGCGAAGACATTTTGCAGTATTTACTGTGTAAAGTGTTTTGTTTTGCTTTTCTCTCATAATGACGAGAACTTATACCGGCAAATGTATAAAGTGATCCGGAATCGATCCGAGATCGGTCAGCTCTTGTAAACCATTGTTGTCACAACTTTAGAAACCCTACCTATTGAATGTAGTGTAGACCCCAACACTGTTAAAAATTAGAGGCCTAATTGTTGCATCTACCGGAATATCATGGAAAAAATAACGGTCGGTAATATTATTCTTAAGGCTTATTTCAGGTAAAGTAATCTGTTAGAGGTAGCAGGGATGAATGATCAATGGTGGGGGAAGGAATGCTAATTTAAAAAAAAAAAAAAAAAAAAAACAAAAAAAGAAAAAGAAAATTGGAGCGGAAAAGGAACGAATGAAAATGAAGCCGAGAGATTGGATGAGTTGTATCAGACTGAAAAATTGAACCGTTGTCCACTGTTGGCAGATGTCACTTAGTTACAAGTACAATGAGCAAAGGTTATATTGTCGGCAATTCTGACAGATTGACCAGTGTGACCAAAATTTAAATAATTTACGATTGTAAATTAAAACGAAAAAAGGCAGCTGACTAAACGAAACAACAGAAGGTTATTCGAAATAATAGGAAAGTTGAATTTAATAAGTATCAATCGATCAGTGCACTGAAATGTCATTCCGTCGTGCAGAAATTAAACAAACATTATAACTTGCCTTTTATAAAAAGCATTAAGGCCTTCATGGGCTTAGTATGGGAATAATCATTCATTAGCGTTTTGATTTCATTTCGGAATGACTTGTTTGATTTCATTCTTTCATTCTATCCTTTCATTTCAACAATTTATACCTAAAATGGATTTGAGTTGTCCTGATTTACATCCTGTTGCAGAACTTTGAATATCTCATGTGTGATTCAACTTTTTTATCACTGTAAGGGTGGTAATTAAAAGAAATGAAAATTTGCAATTTGAAATTGGGACATTTTAAAACATTCAAGATTGGAACAATCCCTAGCGATGACAACTGTCATCAAGTGAGCAAATCAGCTATTCCCTCCTGACTATGCGATATCCGTGTTACTAAAACAATGTTCAGCTCAGTGAAGGGAGAGGAATATTTTATTTCGATTTACAATATTGATTAAATTTCAAAAAGTATTGTTATTTAACAACGACAAGGATGAAATTATGATTTTGCAAAATGCATAAGCAAATTCCTTTAAGGCATCGATTATGACTTCAGGCCTAAGAATTTTGTGACATAATGAAAAGTACAAATCTGCGATACATTGGTGCAAACAAAATCAACAGGAATAAGAGAACAGATATTAAAAGGGATTGCTTCATTGTCGCCGATAAGTCAATTGCTTCTATCTTCTTGCTGCTGCTCCTGGTGGTCCTTGTGTTCCTTGCTCGCCTTGTGGACCTTGAGGCCCTACTGGTCCTCGATTCCCAGGAAGACCTCTTATTCCTGGAGGTCCTCGTTCTCCCATCTCTCCCATTATTCCTCTAGGTCCTGGCTCTCCTGGTGGTCCCTTCTCTCCTTTCATACCATCCTTTCCATCCGGTCCACTCGGTCCTGTTTGTTGAGGTAGACAAGCCTGAAGCTAAAATTTGTACAGTTATTGTAGATTACTTGCAATTTTATCCCGTTTCTAACTTAAGAACAATTCATTAAAGAGCTCACCTGAACCACGAAAATAGCGCAGATGACAAATAAGGAAGTACTAACAAGATGCATTGATACTGCTAATCTAAAATTTGTATTTTATAACGATTGAAATTTTTCGAATTTCATTTCAAATCTCCAAATTTTTAATCTTTTGAAACTCTTCAAGTGGCCGAAGAAAAGGATTGCCAAACAAGGTATTTAGGTTGCTTCGAAAAATCATTTGCCAAGAGCAGTCTTTGACGATGGAATCTTCTCTTTAGTTATCATCCTTAATTTTTAAACCAAAATCATAATTGATAAGTCATAGTTTTACAAATCCGCCTGGAAAATTATAATATCGTTGAATATATGAGAAAAGATTTTAAGATTCAAATTGAAACTTGAAAAAGCAAATTTGGAAGAGAAATCTTCTATTTATATTGAGAAGAAGGATATCTGATATGAATCTTTCCGGGAATTCAT
>NW_018108394.1:93680-110408 GCF_000183805.2 Loa loa | reverse complement strand
CTAACAGATGCATTGATACTGCTAATCTAAAATTTGTATTTTATAACGATTGAAATTTTTCGAATTTCATTTCAAATCTCCAAATTTTTAANCTTTTGAAAACTCTTCAAGTGGCCGAAGAAAAGGATTGCCAAACAAGGTATTTAGGTTGCTTCGAAAAATCATTTGCCAAGAGCAGTCTTTGACGATGGAATCTTCTCTTTAGTTATCATCCTTAATTTTTAAACCAAAATCATAATTGATAAGTCATAGTTTTACAAATCCGCCTGGAAAATTATAATATCGTTGAATATATGAGAAAAGATTTTAAGATTCAAATTGAAACTTGAAAAAGCAAATTTGGAAGAGAAATCTTCTATTTATATTGAGAAGAAGGATATCTGATATGAATCTTTCCGGGAATTCATAAAACAAAGAAACATTCCTTTATGGAATGAAATGATTGTATCGAAGGAAGCAAAATATAACATCAAGTGATAACCGACAATATCAGTGAAAGTTAAACGAACCCTTTCATGTGATGATTAAAAATGAACAGAAAGAAGAAAGAATCGAATGATAAGAAGGTCAACAATACATAAAGGATTCGGGATGATAGATAACAAAAGCAGGTTTTGAGCGTTCGAGAAACAGAAGTGGTTTGGGAATTGGTCTAATGCCGGTATGCAAGTATTATTTGCAGTTATTATTTGTATACTATTTTGCTTGGCCCGATATTTCAACCTTCGGACTTCATGAAAGCTTAATAAAAGTTCAACTTGCCATCTGCACCTTACTTAATACTACACGCCTTAGAGTTACTCGAACGAATCCGCAATCCAATTAGTACTTTTTGTAAGAATAACTTAATTATAACCAAAAATTCAGTAGAACAGAACCAAATTAATGACGCATCCGGCACGTTTTTCTTCACACATAGCATTGAAGGCCTTATTACTTTGTATAAATGCAAGTTTTAGTACAATCAAATCGTTTATTTGCTCATTAAAATATAGTTATAATGCCAATTTCTGCATACAACAATGATAATTGCAATATCAGTCTATTGATCAGTCGACCAGTTCATATCAGTTCATTTATTAAACTTAACTTCTCGATTATTATGAATATCCTTTCGTCGTTTCATTTAATTAGCTGCTTTTTCGTTACCCAACACCTCCACAGCAACATTTCAGAAGCTCCCGAAAGATAAACTATAAGTAATCATTGCTATCAGATTTTCAAATTATTTCTGTCTCTCGAAGATTCAAAAGCTTTTTTGCATCCATCTCTCCTTTACTGATATCGTCAACTTGATGTTGATTTTGCTGTCTTCGATATAATCATTCCATTCCACAAAGAAATGTTTCTTTGTTTTATGAATTCACGGAAAGATTCATATCAGATATCCTCCTTCTCAATATAAATAGAAGATTTCTCTTCCAAATTTGCTTTATTAAATTTCAATTTATTTCATAAAGTCTTTTCTCACAATATAACAGCCCAAGTAAGATTGCTATGTTCTAATTAATCGATTATCATTTACCTAGGGGAAAGTTTCATTCGCGTAAGACGTTTATCGAAAAATAATCTGAAAATCCAAAAATGGAATAATTAGAAAGAAATTTGAGAAATTTTCAGATTTTCAGTACCAATGCAGCTTTTCAGTATTTTTTTATTGATCGTTTGCGCTGTTTTCGTGGTTCAAGTAAGTTTCAATGGATTGTTTTTAAATGGAAAAGATTAAGTTTGAAGGCATGCTTGTAATTATTTGCAAATTTTGTTTTCAGGCTTGTCTCCCATCGTCATCACGGGGACAGGCGGGGCCGCCAGGACCGGATGGAAGTGATGGAGAGAAGGGAGATGAAGGACCGCAAGGACCACCAGGACCTCGAGGAGATCCTGGAGATATCGGACCGCGAGGAGAACCAGGACCAAAAGGAATGCCTGGGTTGACAGGACAGCAGGGAGAGCGGGGCGAAAAGGGAGAAGTAGGGCCGGCCGGACCAAAAGGAGAACAAGGTTGAAACGACAGGGAGTGAAATATCTCGGAAATAACGAAGCATTCCCTCTCAGTGATATCGCTTCTTTCATTTTTGTTATTTCTATTTATATACAGATGTATCCGTTCATCAACAGACCTCAAATTCTATTCGGTACAGTAACAAAATTTGTTAACGCATATTGGAATTTGAAATTCAAATTTCATGAAGAGATCTTTTGTTGTATATTCAAATCGCAAATTATCACTGTAGATGAAATTTGATGAGTCGGTTTCCTGAATTGTTTTTGGAACTAAATGGAAATTTCGAAACACTTCAAATACGTGTTTTAATGTGTGTAACGTTTGGTGTCCCGAACAATTTCAGGTTACGAATTTATGCAAGCAAAGACGTTTTGCAGTAATTACTGTGTAAAGTGCTCTGTTTTGTTTTTCTCTTTTGATGGGGAGTAGTTATATCGGCAAATATATGAAGTGATCCGGAACTGATGCAAGATCGGATACAGCTCGCACAGACCATTGTTGTTATCACTTTAGAAACCTAATATGATACTGATGATGAAATAGGCTTGAAATAGTGAAATACGTAATAATGTTAAAAATTGGGGGCATAATGACATGCTGGAGTGCCGGAATGTCATTACGAAAGGAATGAAACAGCCGGAATGGAACGAAAAATGTTGACTTTGCAGTCGTGCAGAAATTGGTATTATTATTACAAAGAGAACTGATTGCATTATAACTTGCATTTTATAAAAAGCAGTAAGGTCTTCAATGCTCTTCGTATTGACTAAATGTAAAGAAAAACATGTTGAAAATACGAATTTGTAGAACGATGCAAAGGACAAATATACGATGTCGGTGTAAACAAGGGTGAAAGGACATTGAGACACCAAACAGTCCTCTGAAATCAAAGAACAGTCATCATTGAGAGGGACTGGTTGGCTTCCTCCGAAAAATTCCATTGTTGCTTCTATCATCCTTCTAATCCGATATCTCATTGTAGTCCTTCCAAACTTTCTAGTTCTTGCTTTCCTTTCTTGCTTCGCTCATCTTATCGCCTTCATTTCCTAGAACTCTTCTTCAACTATGCAAACCATCTAGGGCTTAATTTCTTAGTTTATGTCAAGTCCCATCTATCTCCGGCATGGCTAGCAATTCCGAAAATAAAATTCACAAATATTTTGCAAAAAAATGACTTCAAACTTAACTTTTCTAAGAAACTTACCTGAACCACGAAAAAATGCAGATGAACAACAAGAAGGTACTGAAAAGAAAGTATTGGTGCTGACAATCCGAAATTTTCTCAATTTTTTTTCGATTGCTCAATTTTATATTTTTTTCAGAAGATTATTCTTCGGTAAAAACCTTACATGAATGTAATCTTCCCCTTATTTATACTCCTTAATCAATTAATCAGTTAAGGCAAAGAATCGACTGACTGAGATATAAAATGCTACTTGAACCGTTATAATGTGAGAAAATGTTTTATGAATTAAAATTTGATGAAGCGAATTCGGAAAAGAGATCTTCTATTTGTATTGGGAAGAAGAATATCTGATATGAATCTTTCCGGAATTCATAAAACAAAGAAACATTCCTTTGTGAAATGAAATTATTGTGTCGAAGGCAGCAAAATGCAACATCAAGTGATTATTTGTGATTATACTATGACTAAAAGTGAACGGAAGATGAGACCAAACGATACGAAACCAATGCTTGATAGAGAATTCGGGAGATGGATGGAAGAACAAGTTTTGAGTTTCCGAGAGATAGAAGTAATTTGGGAATCTGATAGCGATGATTGTTTGTAGTTCATTCTTCGGGTGCTTCTGAAATGTCTTGAATCGTTTAACTTCGACCTACTTTTATCTTGGTACCCTCAACTGATGCTCAGGTTAAGCTTTCTGGACATGAACGACTATATATTGCAATGTAAAAGGTTGTCATAGTGAAAAATGTTTTGGACAATTTTCAGCGGTTGTACTTAATGCGTGGCAAAACAATGTGGTCAGTTTGGTAGTAAATTTGCGTCCATCGAAGGATTTATCTACCAAATCTAATGGATCTTTTGCTCCTTTAATAATTTCAGTTCTCTAGCATTTTAAAATTTGTGACAATCTGTTAAAAATAATCAAAACAATGTTATGGTATATGATATTTGTAAATGAGGTTGGTCAGCTGTTCGATAGATTTTGCCACTGAATTCTGGTTCTCCATAAATTCTAGTAGTTATTCGATGAATGAAAATGTACGATTCATGCACTGGTTAATCTGCCAGAAATCCTGATAAAATGACAAAGTGAGTCGTCATATTTATAACGTTACCTGCTATTGCCATAAGTGAACAAGTTGACAATTTTTGATTTCACATAGTTTAAGCGGTGTTAGGTTGCTATCAGTTCATTTCTTCAGAAATGCTTTCTTCCCACAATTTTCCGTGACATCAAATCATCCGTTGATTATCCATCCATCCATCAGATCATCCATCAAATCATCATTATGAATACCTTAATAAACGGCACTAATAATGAATTCTTATCTATTTCCAATGAAGAACGCCATTATAATGATGACAAGAAATAATTCTCAAATATTTCATGTTTGAAACCTCTTATTCTTAATTTAATATTGATTTAAATTCTGTTCCATTTTCCAATCATTTTGAAAAGAATCATTTGGGATATTCTATAGATTGTAAAAATGTATCTATTCATCCACAGCTGATTTATGTTTACAAAGTGATCCCCTTACCTTGCATTATTACATCGATCAAGCAGAAGTTACGCAGTTTATTGAAGACTGATATAAGACTACAATTGTGAATCTGCATCATTCTAAATCATTGTTGAGGAGATGAACTGTTCATGACTTGGATGAACTTCTATTTGTGGTAAGAATTTGAAGATGTGTGGAAAATTGAATTGGGAAGGAAGAAACCATCCAGTAAAATCTATTGCACTTTTATTTTCAACTGCACCGCAAAGAAATTTAACTTAAAATAAAGAGTCTCATCGTGACTGCGCATGAAGCTGAGTTTTCAGATTTTTTTGGAAAAAACCATCTTAAAAAACTAAACTATTTTTAAAAAATATCTATCTTAAGAAACTATCTCAAGAAAACTTAAAAAGACTTAAAAGAAATGCAACAACTTTTTTAAATAATATACAGAGGCAACTGACAGACGAACTCTAATCATGCCTACATAGAGCTAGAATTCTGATATATTGATCAGAGTGGAACAGTGTATGAACAAACGTACAAAGAGCTTTAAATGATGTCAACTAATTAGATTAAATCCAATTAAGATCATGACGAATGTTTGATTAATACGGCTTTGGGAAAAATTCCAGTAATGCTTGGAAAATGAACTTTGGGCAGTAACTAAGTAATGTGAATAAGTTCAATTTAAAACAAAGTAAAGAAATGTAAATCGAATAGGAGTAATTGCGAGTGAAGTCAACCAACTGAATTAAAAATAAAATTCTTCTTACGAAGCTTTCGTTGCAATACATGAATGAATTTTTACAGCGAAACCTGTGAGCGGGTTTGGCTTGCTGCCAATTTTCTGTTAGCGATTTTTGTGGGAGCTGTAAGTTTAGGTGGTCGACGTGGAGATGAGTTTGGTTTCACGTTGAGTCGGCGTGGGATTCTGACTCCACGTCAGGATATAATATGCTACGCTGTTTTTGAAACAAGTAAAGGATTACTTGTAAAATGCGTAAGTGTTGTTTTGTGTGCTGAGGCTAGATTTGATTTTTTTTTTTGCAGTTGGAAATTTGACTAGTGTCCTACGTGAAAGCTTGTGATACGGGATAGGTTAGATCAGATCGTATATGTTACAGAATGGTTAAAAGTCTTTGTCTTATCAAGAAGACGATGAGATCTTTTAGTTGGCATAATTTAGGTGCAGTTGCTGTCAAAGTATTTATTTGGACAATGAAACTTTGTCGTCCTATCTAGGAAAGATACAATTATTGCTTTAGGAAATGCAATACATCAATCCATAGTTAGTAAATGATGTTTTCATGATGGAAAGAATGACTAGTCGCAATTCTTTCATTCTGCAAATTGCTGGATGTAAATGTGGTAATAATTAAATTTGCTCTAAAACAGTAAGAGCATTGCTAGTACTGACCCATATTATTTATTAACAACAGAGACTGGTATGGTTACTGCACATTGTGCAACGGATTTTATGTTAGAATCTGACATGCTGTTGTTAGAAATGTCGGTACAACGCTTGTCATCATTGGCTTATCTTTAATTTTGAGCAGGAGAAAATCAAAAGTGGAATTTGTTGCAGATTCATGAATTTGATTGTATGTTTAATTGCAATGATTAGTGCAGTAAATCAGTGGTAATATTGAAAGGGAATCTGTAAAGGAAGTGCTGTACAGAGAACGGAAAGAATACTGATGTCAACATACAACGGTTTCAAAAACCATGTAACTCTATCCAAACATCCAGCTCAAGGTGAGGAGAGGGAAGATATTGCAGGTTTTGTTTGGAACCATTCATCATTTTTTTTTTTGGGTATCCGAGCTGACATCGGTGAATTTTACACGTTGTCATAGGGCTGTTTCTTTCGAAGCCTTGGTTATTAGAATTGTAGATTCAGGCAGTACATTGCTTCTTTTGATACTGATGGAGCCAGTCCCAAGAAAGTTGCTATTTTCGAGAACTAGTCATGTCTCGTTTAGTTTTTCTGCTGATGGGGAATTTCGAGAAATCAGTGTCGAATCTTTCATCTAATTAACCTGCTGTTAATGATAGTTATATTGTTTAAAGTTATTGGAAAATAATTCTTGATTCTTTCTTCTGTTTAGAGAGTCACATTTTCGTTATTTATATTCTTTATACTGCTCGCGGAATTTTCTTTTTTTCTTTTGATCCATGTATTTTTTCTTTTGATCCAATAATATGCATTCGTATGTACTTCGTTTTGATAGTGTTATATGAATTGTGAATTGCAGATCTATATGATGATTGTACTATGGCGGTTAATTCGTATGATTGTGATTACAATAAGCCCTACTCGCCAGAATCTTCGGAACATGGTAGCGGAATGGACGTGTCAGTTTATACGCCATCACCGGTCCAACATTACACTTCTGCTGTTGCCACATCATCTAATGCTCCGGCGATGCAGATGGAGGGCAAAACTGATAACAAATTCTTGTCATCAAGTGTTATTATCGATGTGGATGATGGTGGAGATGATAATTCATCCCGTAGTGATTCGCCGAGCTTCAAAGCTTCATTGCAAACTACGGTATTTCGTTTTGAATCAGAGAAGTGAGATAAGCCCATACTAAGATATCGGAATTCTTTTCCTTTAGGGTTTGAATATAGAAATTAAGATTAATTCGGATTCGGTGACATATCAGGAGATCGAAGGGAATGAAAGGGTGATGGGAGAAGAAATTGAAGTGGATGACGATGGTTTGGAAGAAATCATAGCTAATGCTTTGATTGAGCAATTGGCTGGTGGAGATGAAAGTGAAGTGCGACGTCGGCCGTATAATCCAATTGGACCCGATTGTGATGAGCTGCGGAATATGCTTGCCGTTGCTGTACGACAAGAAAAACAGGCTCGGGAACTTAGGAAGGTATTAATGCATTTATGTTTACTTATTTCGGCGTTCTGAAACTTTGCTTGTTGCGAAGAATCTTTTGATTTTGATTTCGTCGTTCTTAATTATGTTTATGATTTTTTGTGGACTTGCGGAAAATGAATTTGCACCTGTTTTGTATTTTCCTCCAGGCGTCTTTATTTTAGAAACGATCTCATATGTCTGGTGTTGGTTGGCTAATTTCAAAGTTGTTTTCCATTAATACATCAGCAGAAAGCGAGAAAAAGGAAAGAGTTGTGCTTGATCAGTACGGACGAAGATTAGAAACCAGCCGAAAAGAAAATCAACCGAGGAAGTGGGTGTATCACCCGGAAATTGTTCGCGCGAATGGTAAATCGTGGCCTTAAACTGATTTTATAGACTAACCGCTATTTTTTCATACTGACGGTTTTAATTAAAGTTCATGATTAAAAATGGATCAGCGATACATTAGATGATTTGGTGGACCCATAAAATATAATGTTAATTTCAGCTTCATCAGATAAAACGACATTTCCAATACGACTTCAAGATGGTGTGCTTCTTAGTGAACTTCCACCTCCTCCCCCACATCCTACAGTTCCAGATGAGGTCCGATGATTTTGCATTTAGATTTGCAAATTTCTGGACTTATATTGTCAGTTTTCTGAGATTCACATTGTAAATTAATTTCTTTAGATACGGAAAGCTATACGTGCTAAAATGGTTCGATGCAAAGTATGTAAAAATCGTTTTATTGAAAAAAATTTGTATGAACGACATCTGCGGGACCGGCATTATACCGAATATCTGGTGTATTTGATACAACAGGAAGAGGACATTGCCGAACAAAGGTTCTTAAACACTGAGGATTTCTGGTTACTGTTGAAGTATCTGGGTTAATTAAGAATATAGATCGGAACCTGCAAGAAGGTGTTTTCCTTAATTTTGTGAAAAGTTTCAGACAGGCCGAGCTTGAAGCAAATCGGATTGAGGAACTTGCAACAGGAGGTTACATCCCACCAGAGCATGAAATAGATGCGGAATCTTATGAAGTCGAAGTTGACAAGTAAGACATTTCTTTCCAACTGGTACTTCTGGGACTTAATCGACTAATGAAATTTGCTTCAAATAATTTTGTCCTTCATTTATTCTTTTTTATCACCATATCTTTTGCGTCATTCGTATTTCTCGAAGTACAATTTTTTTGACTTTTTAGGATACCGTTGCCTGGTGAATTAAGTGGTGGTATCCCAGCACGTTTCGATCGACATGGTTTCTTGCGTCAACCAAAACGTTCTTACAAGAAAAAAGTATCAGTATCTCGACTTCATTGTCTTTTTTGCTGATTTATAAAGCTATCCAAACAGTCGAAGTTCGAATTGATTGACAAGCTCTTTTTTTTTTTAGGTCTCTCCACAATGTCCGTTCTGTGATAAACGGTTCAGGAATGAGGTGTCTTTGAAAAAGCATTTCGTAAAGAAACATCCAGAAACCGTTGATTTCGTCCAATGTTTACGTTGTTTCAAAGCAGTAAAAACGAAAAACGAACTGTCAGCTCATGAATGTGACTTGGTAATTTTATTTAATGGGAATTTCAGATAATCTCGTGAGAAGTGTATGCATTTCGTAAATTACCAAACCTTATGTTTTGTTTCAATCTTCTAGTCAACGAATTGTAAGATCCATACAATTAGCACGCATTAATATCATGTCGGATTTTGGAAGCGATGAAATAGAAAGAGCAACAGAAGGACGCAGTTCGATATAAGATAAAAGAGTGGTCTTAGACAGATTTCGTCTCTGATTTTATCCAGGTTCAGTTATTAAGGAACGGACTAAGCTAGTGATTGATAGGTCTTTTACTTTATAGCTTTACTTTCAGACATTTATCTGCTTTGAATGTACGCCATTGAGGAATCTCTGCACTCAACAAAGATTGCTTAATCACCGGGCAAAATTCCATCGTGGTGCGAATTCAGGTTTCAAATGTAATATGTGTACCTTGAAATTTCTTACACCGCGAAAACTCAGGAAGCACAAAAAAATGGCTCACGTTTTCACGAAAACTTTTCCTTGTCACTTTTGCGATGAATTATTCACAAGCGAATGTTCGGTCAGTTTCTTTTTTCCATCTCCTATGCAGAATTTAGTTTGGAAGAAGGGATAGTTCATGTTTAAAATTTAATATTTTTAATTTTGGAAAAAAAGCGAGTTTTGTTATCTCAACGAAATCAGAGAGCGAGTAATAAAATGTACAACTGAATTTTAATCTATACTTAAAGGTGACAACACACGAGCGTATTCATACGGGTATAATCAAATTTGAATGTCGAATCTGTGACTTCAAATGCAATCGTTTTGTCTGGATGGAAGAACATCAAAAAGAAGAGCATGGCTATATTTGTTCCGTATGCCAGCATAAATGCGCTGAATGGGGTGCTCTTAAAGATCATACTTTACAAGAGCATGGTGGTTATTTGACCAGTGAGTCAAATGCAGGTTTGACATTTGTTTTTCATTTTTTGACAATTTTGTCGCATTTTTTGCGATATAGATCAAGCGATAGTGACGGTGATAACAATCCAGGAAAAAAGGATTTGCCGTCGATTTTCTTTTTATCTTTATTATAGCTTTACTTTAATTAATAACATTTCTGTTCCAACACTTAAACATTCTGCGGATGTGGAGAGGTGAAAACAGTATTTTGCCTTAGAAAAGTTCTTGGCAGAAGTGAATGGAACACAATAAAACATGTGGATTTGCGTTGTTCTGGCTTTTCAGTAGTGCTTATTGGTTAATGTCTAAAAGAGCTCCAAAAATCTGAAAAAAAAGTCGAAATGATTGTAGTTCTTTATAAGTTCAAGGAATTTCAGTAAACTTTAAAGCCGAATTTCAAAAAAGAATTCTGCTCATGAGGAAACACATACATACATACATAATACATGCACACATATACACAAAGCGAGCTCTTCTTCGAAGATTTCCTGTACGGTTGATTGCAGAAAACGGAAAAATTTACCAGAATGTGTACTGCACCCATCACATATCAATTTACAGTGTGATATATTCTTTCTATGAAAGTAAATAAAAGATTGGTATCATGATGTTTGATTTGTTTATTGGTATGTAATTGGCACATTTGCGCTCCACTTGATATTACTTTTTCGTTTGTTCCTTTCAAATAATGTTTCATTTTTGGACACTAATTAAGCCTTTCAGGTTATATCGATAGCCCACGTGTGTGGGTCATGTATAAGGGCGAATAAAAGCGCTGGGAATTGAAACGCCAGCTCAAAAGTGATAAGCTGGGTCAATCTTCACGTAATCCACATTGGCTTAATTTTTTTGCAGATTGCAATTCCAGACATATTTCCTCATTTGCTTATTGTGTTGTTGTTGTTACGTTTATATACGTCGTCGTCATTTTCTTGAATTTAACAAGTCAGAATCTCGCAACATCAGTATGTAAGGTTTGGTTTATATCCCGTTGATTCCATTTGGTTTTGCACTTGCCGCAATCAGATATGATGTGCTTAGCTTTCAGGATTAAGTTTATTTGGATATTCGGAATTTTTGTTTTTTTCTATTCGTTGATGTGATCACATCTTTTGCACAAAGTTGCAGTAAGTACCTTAGTTAAGCCTATATCATTCGATCATCTGAAGATGTTTCCTTGATTTGGTAACATTCGTCACGTATGTTTTTGCCGTATCTTTTATATGGAGAAGAGCATGATGTGCTTGCCTGGATCGAAGCACGTCATTTTTCGTACTTATGGGATAAGCTTAAACGTTTGCATACTCATCTGTATTCACTGTCTGGACATATCTTCGAGGGAAATTAACGAATGTTCGTCGCATTTTGTCATCGCATTCGGAATGTATCTTTTCACTGTTTCGAAACGTGTGTTATAATTTTCATTGTTTTCTTGCTGGTTACATTGTTATACTATGAAATCAAAGTTGCGAGATCTGATGGTAAGCTCGAAATAGTCAACCAAATAAAAAATATCTGGTAAATTTGCGAGATCATATTACAATGAAGGTAATATATGTGGCAAATTGAAAGTATGAGTAAGTGTGACGGTAAAAAGATGGTTTTTAAAGGCGAAATCAGTGAATTTGGGTTTGTCGCGCGTCGTTAAAAAATCACCATGGTTTTTTGGCGAACAATGGAGATTTTTGCTTTTAAGAAGTGTTACATGATTTGAAATGAGAAAGGGATCGTCGTCTGGATAGAAAAGAAATTTGGGATTACTGTTGTTTGCTTATGTGTGAAGGGAAGGTTAACGGAGTGTTTGGGAAATTCCTAAATTTTATGGAACGTCAGTGTTTATGGTGTGTATTATACGTAAGATCTATAATGGATATTGCAGGATTTGTGGTACTTAGTAATTTTGTCCAGCTTAACAGCTTGATATCGATACCCGTGAATATAGATAAAGGAAGTCGATAATTATTACCGTTTCTAATTGGTGAGGTAAGAAAAATGATTCATTGCTATGAATTTCAAATGGTGTGGGAATGAAGCAATTTTCCATATTAGTAATAGCAGTAGGTATTTCAAATGTCTTTGTATAGAAATGATGAAATTGGATGAGTCTAGATTTCGATAGTTTAAATTAAGGATGTATTAAAGGAGGGAACTTGGAAGACGTGATTGATTTGTTGCATTTTATGATGCACAATTGAGAGATGCGGAGATGTTCTTATAATCAGTTTACGTGCAACTGGACAGTAATCAATTTGATCTTTGACTACCAAGGCTGGCATATGTTACGATATATCCTGATGTCTAAAATCTGACAACGCAAATATCGGTGTGTACCTACAAAAACATATGTTGATGCTTGGATACATTCAAAATTCTTAAGTATAAAATTGCGTAAGTCTTCAGTTGGCGTAGTTTAGGTGTTTTCGTTGGCCAGGGACCACTTTAGCTTTTTTTTTTAATTTGTAACAGGGACCATAAGGTTCAAGAGTAATAAATCCCGTCAATTTGAAAGTGAACTTTGATCGAAACTTCTAACACATTGGTTTATCAAATATTGATATGAATAGTCGTTGCCTGTTTTTTACCCACCGCGTTACCAACCTGGCGGGTCAGCGGTTGGGGAACCACTGGATATTACTGCTGAATGCAATATGATCCCCTAACTCGTGGTGTGTAATTGGAAAAGATGCGACCCTAATGGGTGTTGAACATGCAGTCTTCTGATTAGAAGTTAGTTGCATTATCCGTTATATTACAGGGCTCTCGTCCGCAATTCCAATTTTTAATTGTCAATTTTTTTAATTATTAAGTTAAAAAGACGTCAAAATATAATCGAACGAGGGATGTAATCGTTAAATTGAATCGAATAGCGAAATATTGGAAATATGAAATCAAATTAATAACACCGATCACTAATTTGTTAAGGACAAATGAAATAGGAATTGAAATTGATTGCTAATTGATTATTTGAAAATGATTCCTGTAACTGGGAACTAAGAATGACACTTCGATTTTATTTCAGAAAGTTTTTCTTTGTTCGACCTGATTTACACATTATAAATTTTCATGTGTGGTAAATAGGTTGCAAGAGGACGAAGAACGATGGAGCATTTCTGTAGTGAATAATGTTTCAAATCAAGATATGCCATCTAAAATATACTTTATAATAAACTTCTTTAATTCGAAATTACCAACAAATTGAATATATCAACTTTGATTATCGCTTCATACTGCATATAAAACTTTTTGACAATGGACTTCGGATTGCAAATTGTTGAAATGCTAATTATTATGCTCCAATGAATTGGTCAATTCAGTGAAGCACATTTTTGTTTCCTTCATATTTGAGTTAGATATCAATTTCTAATCTAAGCTTATAAACTAATACTGCTCCTATCAATCAATTGATTGAATGGTATACAATTTGATATCACTAACATTGTTTGGGATAGTTTTCCTTTTACATATTAATATTATCCTAATTAATATATTTGCATTCTTCAACAATGATGCTTTTTATCTTCATCATTTATGATATGCTAATAATAACGGGTATATGTTAATTGTGCTAATATCTTATATCTTAGCAGTTTTAATCCGAAATTTACACAAGAAAATCTATTACTTCCTTTCCTCCTATTGTAATTGATCATTTAATCAGTAATTTATATATTTCTTCACAAAAAATTTTCGAAATATTTTCAACTGATCATAAGTTATGTACTTTCTTCCTATTCGTTACAGGTTAAAAATAAACATATCAACGATTTGTATCAGTCCGATGAATTAGAATAATCAGTCGTATGAGCCGAAAGTTAGGCAAACTCATTGCTGTAATTACCACTGTAAATTGCTGAAAGGAAGATTAGTTTATCCCGTGTAATCTACGATTATATAATATCACAGTGGAAATATTTTAACGGTGGAATGAGCGGTTTATCAAAGTGGAAAATGATCAATTGCTAGATGATATTTTGCTCAACTGAACATTTGGATCCATGATAAAGGATCAGAATTATTCATACATAAAAAGATTAAAGTCTTAAATTTTTGTATCCGAGCAATAATAATATTTCATTTATTTGATAAGAGTCCAACATTTGTCAGGGTAAAGGTCCTAAGGATATTTTGTAAACATTAAATTGAAATCTTTATTGAATTAAAACAATTTATAAAATGTTACAGCATGAAATAAACGCAATGGCATCATTAACATCAATGTGGTCAACAACACGAAAATTCTTCCAGTACGTGTATTACAACTGTCCACAATCTGAAATTACTATATCAACCGATGTTCGTCCACTCTGAGATCCTTTACCTTCGATTGCCTTCACAATATTCATACCTTCCACTACACGGCCAAATACTACATGCTTTCCATCCAACCTATAAATGTACACATAAGTTAGTTTGGATTAAAATCCAAACAACTTGGTTGAAATCTAGAAAAATTAATTCTTAAATTTCATAAGTTGCCAGATTTCCCTTTATATTTGATATGACCGCATAGGATTTTCGAATTGCGAGCGCATTTTTTTAAATTATCTAAATTCATTTGAATGATTCACCACCCACAATTCTAAATAGATCTTTATTTAAAGAAGAAAAAGACGGAGAAACTTTTAGCGAGAAAAGATAACCATCTCTCAAAAACGCATCAGCGGTTCAAAGATAATTTTCGTAACGGCTAAAACAATGATGAAACTTTCTCTTCCGCTTTTAAAAATCGGTCAAAATAAAAGGAAGATTATTTGAAAAAAAACCTCCCACAAGGAAAACCATTTAAAAGAAAAAAAAAAACTTTCCTTCTTGCTAAAAAGTATATCAATATGCCAACATATTTACATATGAATAAAATATAAGATTATTCAGTTATCGAATTTTCGACCTCAAAAAGAGTAACACCTACCACTCTGTTTTTGCAGTACAAATGAAAAACTGTGAGCCGTTGGTATTTGGTCCAGCATTAGCCATTGATAAAACACCAGGACCTGTATGCTTCTCCTGAAATTCCCAACAATTTCATCCAAACCTTTCTCGTACACTACACAGCGTTTTAGTGATTTTTGATTTTGTATAACTACACCAGTAACTTTCCAGTTCTATTCAATTTCCCAGAGACTATTTTGAAATGTTATACGGTCATATATTTAAGCACATTTGACGTCAAGACGACATCTGATATGGCAATTACAGTCCTTAAAATATCATAAGCTAAAGGAAAACAATTAAAAACATAATACCTGGAAGTTTTCGTCAGGGAATTTTTCACCATAAATTGATTCACCTCCCGTACCATTCCCGCGTGTAAAATCACCACCCTAAAAAAGAAGGCGAATGTCTTTTTTTTTTTTTATTTTGAAAATGCAACATGAAGCTTAAATCGATAAGCTTTTTTATTTTGTACTTTAAAGTACAATTTCCATAACAAATTTTATAGAAAATTTATTCACGGAAAAAGACGTTTTAACAATTTCAAAATGGTAGCCGACTGATCGATCCATGTCACGCCTTTTTTTTTTTCGAAATATATCACTCATATTTTCCACGTATTCAGAACTTATATTCCGTGATAGAATTCAATGAATGAACAAACCTGTAACATGAAATTTGGTATTACACGATGAAATTTCGATCCTTTATAGTGCAACTTTTTACCACCTCGTCCTATGCCTCTTTCTCCGGTACAAAGACAACGGAAATTTTCAGCTGTTTTCGGTACAATATCAGCAAAAAGCTGAAAAAAAAAGGAAAATACTATTAAATATATTGTAATAAATGGAAAAATTTTATATTTTCCAATAGAATTGTTTTCCAATAATTTCTGCAAGTTGCTAACAATCAAAAATTGTATTAATTAGAAAAGCGATAAAATGCTCGCAATTAATGCATCATTTTCGATTATATCAAAATTTTTTGATAACAATACTATCGTAACGTATTCTTCTAGATTTTTCAATAACATTTATACATTGTACTGTTATCAATTTTCATTACAAAACATACCTCCATAACAATTCGTCCTGCATTACTTCCACCAATGGTAATATCGAAGAATACTTTAGGTCGTGCCATTATGCTAAAATTTCTGAATTCTTTTCTAAAAAAAAAAAAAACGAAACTAAAATAAGCTAAATTTAACGTATATTATCATTTGTTACGAAGGAATAGTAGTATCATAGTATCATTGATTAACATTAACAAACATTCCAAATGATATATAAGTAAAGAAAGATGCAAAAATGTATTATGTGAATGAATGAAAAGAAAGATTGAGAAGTGTTAACGAATGTGAAGAGAATATATGACACATTAATGAAATCAATAATTGTGCCTAAACCAATATTCCTATCAACCAACTATGTTAGTTAATCTTTCTCAGATAAAACTATTATATTATATTAAAGAATAAGAATATATAACATTAAATTATATCAATTGAGGTATATTTTAAGAATTAGAAATTCTATTTATATAAATTAAATTGTAAAAATTTCAAAAGACTTATAATACGTCATCACTAAATGGGATCAATGATGAAATAACTATGCAACATATATAATCCTAAAACAACTGTAACATTGGTAGATTGTTAGACATTAACATTGATTGTGTGTGTTAGTGACAATGGGCATTATATGCGAGAAGTTTTTT
>NW_018108394.1:87373-93660 GCF_000183805.2 Loa loa | reverse complement strand
AAATGTTAAGGAGTAATAAACATGATGTGACACGTGCTTGCTTGTTCGTTAAAGTTAGCAATGAATACTTCGAACTTTTAATACTATAAAGTTTATTCTTTCTTATTCATCTAAAAAAGCAAGCTGCATGAAACAATATATGTTTCATTCATTGTAGATCATAAATGTTAACAGTCAGAAATAGAAACCTCTCTGAATGTTAACAATACAATGTTAATGACATACGAAACAGAAACAAACAAAACAATCTAACCTAGTCGTAAAAATCATGGTTTCTTCGTTCAAATACCTTAAACAGCCTGATTTTCATGAATAATTAAAGGAGTACAAGAATATTTCTCCTAACATATTTAGGAATTACAAGATTTCAAGAATATTCCGGAGCAACTACAGGAAATCTCTCACTAAATATAAAAAATATATTTCAGAATAAAATTTTCACTTATGCAAACAATGGTTTCGTTATCCTCAAAAGAATAATTCAAACAACTCCTATGATAATCTCTGAATGAGATATATCTGAATAAACAAACGGATGTAGCAAATACAGTCAATAGAGCAGTTAGAACTAACTGTATGTTAGTTATCCGTACATGGATATTTGAGATAAATATCAGAAAAGAATACGAATGGGCAAAATACTATCATTAGGGTTGATAAGAGGCAAAATATCGATAGAATTATTTAAACTTTCAGGGACATAAGCTCATATATGAATAATCCATTAGCTCCTCCTAAATTGCTAATATAATTACTATATAGGTGGGAATAAAACTGAAAAAAACGGTGATATACAGGAATGAAAAAAAAAAATCAACACAATACATAGGCCTACTACAAAAAGAAAAGGACCCAAAAACATGTTCAAATTCTATTCCCCCATCTTTTTCTTTATTGGACTGTGCCAGCTTTTACTTCCACTCCATTTACCATTCATCCATATCCATTCATGCATTATTTGGTGCATTTTTTGACCGTAGCAACTGTCTTCGGTGTACTCAGACGTCTAAAGAATGCTTCTCTTTCCGCTTCAGTTCGTCGTCGTGGAGCTGGATGGACACCCTGTGTTGATTGTCCTGTTTTTGGAGATCTTGTGGAATGAGTAGCAGACTGCACTTTCTGAAAAGTGGAATATTAGAGAGGAAAAAAAAAATCGCTTCTGAAAGAAGACATCCTGACTGCCAATCGCACAGTTGAAATCGATAAATTATAAAACAAAATGTACTTAAAGATAACTAAAGTCGGATAGTGAGTTATACTTCTTTCGAGGGATGATCTGACATTTACTGAATAACAAACCAAAATGCTCAACTTTTTGATTATAATATCTGAGTAGTCCACACAGACCGTTTGTTGTATACTATATAAGTGACCTGAGTATGAAAAATCAAGAAAGTCCCAAAAAATTACAAGAAATTTTTTTCAGCTGCTGCTAGGAATTAAACGTTTATTAGTCTCAGGTTGGTAACTGTATGCACTTTGTTTAAACAACTGCTTTTTAATTTTTAACCCTCAGAAAGATGCTCTTTTTTCACGAACGTAACGTCTTTTGACCATTTTCTAGCTACTCCATCCATCTTTTAATTATGCATACGGTCAATCATCCGACTCTATCGGATGAGCATTTAACACCACATGAAAAGCATAAAGTCTAAGGAAAAAAAAAAAAAACAAGCGTACAGAGAAATAAAACAACAAACTACTAATGTTTCATTATAAAAAAGGATCCAAGCAAGTTCCAAGTAAGTTCAGACTCTGTTTCATTAATCGTTTTACTGAACTCTGTGTCTTTTTTGGGTAAAAAAATAATCCGTACTTTTGCTGCAACACGACTTCGCAAACAGGGTGCAAATTCGAGCAGAGGCTCTGGTTTCTTCGCAGTAAGTGTCCAAATTTCATCTCCTACAAGTTTTAGTAGTCATAAACTATAAGAAATGAAGGATTCTGCTGAACAGCAAAGAATGTAAACTTCACCAGGTACAAGTTCATTCTGCCTGTGGTACGGCAAATCAAAAAATATGGATAAGTACAGGAAACTTCTAGAAGAGAAACCGCACTATTCTCTTTTCCTGTTGCTTTAGTTACATCTCGGTCCAACGAATCACTCCCTTTTGGACGTCGAGTCAATGATTGCCGAAAACGACTTTCACTTTCAATTGGAGGAAGACCATCCGCACCTTTCGCTCTTCCTAAAAATGGTGAACTTTAGTAAAATCATGTGGTAAAATCATCGTGAATAATTTGTAGAAGGATTAAATGTATTATATCTTAAAGCAGATAACTGCAACGGTAATGCTTATAAGCTACAATGCTTGTGGTTAAGGCTTATATTAAGCAGTGGCTCATCTTCAAGTAAAACGTGCTGTTCCAAGATTTCAAAGAGCCCTTAAATTCTGGTAATACAATAAACGTTTTTTTCTTTAACTTAGTGAACGGAGAAAAAAGAAGTAACCTTGAGTATTTCGGACGCGAACAGGTTCATGAGTTCCACGAGTACGCGGACGTGATACATGACCATCTTCGGCATTCTAAAGATGTGATAAATCGAAAAAGTGGAAATTTTTGAACAACTACAACTTATCAAATAAACCTGTGAATATTGATAGTCCAACTACATCATAATTAGGCTTCTTCAAAATTTATCTATTTTTTATGAGCATGTTATAATTGTGTTTATGCTAACATATCCCATGAAACTCTTTCGTATCATGAATTAACAAACTGTGTTACCTGAATGGATCTTACAACGAATTTTTTTACCTAAGTCTTTACTTCCTTAAAAGTAGTTTCTATGAAGTTTCGAGTCGTTCTTCAGCTAGACTCATGATGATTACCCTATATATTCCTCCTTTTTCGCCTTTGTACTCTTTTTCTTTCTCTCTTTCTATTTAAATTTTCAATTTTTTCAAACACTTGCCTTTTCTGTTTCTATAAGAAATAACTCTTTTTTTTACAACTCGCTGAAGATTACAGGCACAGATGTTTGCAGAATTATAGACATATGTGATTACAGAAATACGATTACAGAAGAATACAGACATACGTGTGCAAAATCTGAGAAGGTAGTCAGAGTCTTGTCAAGGAAAAATTTTTTCTTCGATTCGTCACACAATAAGCCTTCATAGCAGTATCTGCGACTTCCTCAACCTTCCATGTCTTACTCTAGTCACGCGCCTTTAGAATCTCCTACTGAGGGAAGTTAGCGAGGAGTCCTTTTTTCTTAAATCTAATAGGATCACTTCAATATCTGCTTACATATATTCCCAAATAGTGATTCCTCCATTAATGATAACCTCTAACTGTCATACTGACTCAAGGTTTAAGATTTGACCATAAAAAATACTCTTTTAATGAGAGAGAGAGAGAAAAAAAAAGAAAAACTTCCATTCTTTCCCACCAAATATCGTCACTTCTCAAGAGCTTTCTATGACGTTAAGCAATCTGCGCTACGAAAACTTATCAGAACCCCACAAGTGAAACTATATCATTGTTCATCAAATGATTAAACAACAATGACATAAAACTAGATTGGTATGCCGAAATAGACTCTAGTGCTGGAAGAATGAATGGTACTGCTAACCTTATTAGCGTTAGATACAGGCCCAGTATTATTTCCGATAGCATTTTTTGGAATATTTGAATTCAGTTGCCGCAATGGACGAGCATGTACCGATTTCATGGGCATCGATTGTTTTGGTGTAGTATTCACGGCTGAACTGATTTTCGTCATTTCCAAGCTTTGACTGCTAAAATAAGTGAATTATTAACTTCATTTAGCTAGTTAAAATCATAAAAGAGTGCATATTTTGAAATATGTGAAAAATATTTCTTCGATTTATTTGACCTGACCGCTTAGAGCTTCATCGGCTTCGTAGCATAGAATTTATTAATGTAAAGCGTAGTGAGAAAATCTTCAGTGAGAAAATATGGTTGGATAGAGCAATAGTGTTAATGTTGTTAATGTATATGTACTCTTAATTTAAGTTCATTACAGTCATCCAAAACTTCTGAATACATTATAAATAACTCGTCGTCTTCAGTGAGAATTCAACTGATTAAAAGTGAATCAATGTTTATATCAGCTAGCTTGTTTTGACCTATCAGTTATCACTCTTGGTTAGCGCACAGTTAAAATAGATCACTTTACACTAAGACAATGAAAGCAGACAAGTATTACTAATCAACAAAGAAATGATAATTTTTAAAGTTATTAGCAACGATATACCTCTGCTTCATTCTGGCGCGTGCTCTAGTTTCAGGTCCCGCATATGACGATTTTCTTATTGCTTGTGGCTTAGAAACTACTTTCTTTGCATTCTGAACGGTTATAGTGGTTAAATTCGCCCCATTCCGACGTTGAGCCATTGTTATTTGATTTGTCTTTACAGCATTTTCAGCTCTCGTTGCAATATTTCTGATCGGAGGAGCATTCGAACTTGCAGAACGAACACGTAAAGGTCCACGTGGTTGAATTCGCGTAGCTATTTCCGTTGTTTTACTTGTCGATGAACTATTTGTACGCATGAGACCCATTACGGGCTTCTGTGTTCTGGGTTCAGCGCTTGCCGCTCGAACTTTGGTTGTTGCTTGATATGTCAATGATCCGATTTTTCGTTCCATTTCAACAGATTGCACACGGCCTCCATCTCTATTCAGCGAGTGTTGACGTACCTGAGTCGGATAAAGTGGACGAGGGGCGCTGCAGCGTAACGTCTTTGCTGGTTGTTTTGAACCTCTGGAAGAGATTTTGGAAGTGTAGTTTGTCGTTTCCTTGTGAACATAAACATTTGAACTCGAATTTTCCTGATAATTCAATTCCACAGTACATGCCGACTGCTGTGTATTTTCTGTAAAATTTGAAGTTAGTAGAATTATTCGACTTTTGTTCAATGTCTAAAAATTAAAAATGAAGAACTACAAGTAGAAAACTACAAATATGCTACGGTACATTCCTTACATACATACTCCGTACATGCGTATGTCTACAGTAACCTCAATATCTGAAATATACCTTCCCGTGGAACTGTATTCGATCGACGTCCTGACAATGTCCGCGATGGTGGACGAAACATTGCTAGACGATTAAGTTCAAATGGAACATTGTCTGAAATTAAATTTGATATCACTTTTAATTTTTGAAAGATTAGAAAAAATTCAAAAACAGTTTTCCATCATTTCCAAAGTTTTACTATGTGTTTGAATGATAAATTTGATTAGTTACGATTTTCAAATATTCATATCCTTTTCACATTCACAAACGGCATTACCATGAATGTTTTCGACTGATGCGTCAACTATATCTATTGCTGTAACTTTGGAAGCATCTTTTATTGCAGCTGTAACCGCTGGTATTTGCTCAAATTGTTGCTCGGTATTGGATGATACAGGCTTACATCTATCACGTAATGACATGCAATGATCCAAATCGGCCTTTGCTATAGCATTTGTTTGCAAAGGCAACAAATCCTAGAAGGGAAAAAAGACGATAAAAGAATTCAAAGAACTAAAAATGAATTATGGAATGTAGTAGTTTCTTTTTTCGGAGTGATGAATCCATATGTGTATTTTTCGTCCAAATTATTCTATCTATTCTTTTTTAGTTCCTCAAATAAATCTTTTTCGCCAGCAAGACGATAAACTATGACATCTTCCGTAGACGTCAAACCTCTGTAATCTAAATATATCTTACATCGTTTTCAATCTTTCTTTCACGATATCTGAAATGGGATCAAGTAAGTGTGACGGGATACTTTTTCGTGAATAATCAGTTAGATCCGAGCAAAATACTAAGGATAGTGTCTGCGCATATTCCGATGTTACATCCAACATGAGATTCAGAATTCGGGAAACCAAACATCAATTAACTATAACTGAATTCCCTCCCTACTAAGCTCCTAGTCATGTACAATGAAGTGATTATGAGACAATAGCACATATAAATTGAAAGGAACAAATTTAGATTAAGTTTTAAATATATAATAGATATATAATAGATGATACGTATATATAATAGATGATATATAATAGATGATACGTATAATAGATGATATATAATAGATGATACGTTTTGCTATACACTAAATTTTATAAAATTTTTAAAATCAAAAACAATCTTTTTATAAAATAAATCCTTCTTTATAATGAAAAAAAACAGCAGCAACAAAATCAAAATAGAAACATACGAAAAATCGATCACCCAGCGTACTCTCATCTTCACCATCACCCTTACCAGGTTGTGCTCCAAATACAGCATGACGAGGCACTGTCGCAACATTGAAACTATCATC
>NW_018108394.1:83969-87325 GCF_000183805.2 Loa loa | reverse complement strand
GGAAACCAACATCAATTAACTATAACTGAATTCCCTTTCTACTAAGCTCCTAGTCATGTACAATGAAGTGATTATGAGACAATAGCACATATAAATTGAAAGGAACAAATTTAGATTAAGTTTTAAATATATAATAGATGATACGTTTTGCTATACACTAAATTTTATAAAATTTTTAAAATCAAAAACAATCTTTTTATAAAATAAATCCTTCTTTATAATGAAAAAAAAAACAGCAGCAACAAAATCAAAATAGAAACATACGAAAAATCGATCACCCAGCGTACTCTCATCTTCACCATCACCCTTACCAGGTTGTGCTCCAAATACAGCATGACGAGGCACTGTCGCAACATTGAAACTATCATCATCACACATTGTTAACTAAATAATATGCCAATTTATAATCGAAATCAAATTGTCAATGGATAACATGTGAATCCACATCCGAAATCAAACTGCTAACCTCGTAATATATTAATTTATATTTGAAATAAAATTGCTAACTAAATAACTAACTAAATAATTCTGATAAAAATGCCAATTTATATAAGAGATCGCATGAACAATATGTTAATTTATATTTGAAATCAAATTACCAACCTAATAATATGTTAATTTACATCCCAAATCAAATTGTTAACTGAATAATACATTAATTTACACTTAAAATCAGATTGCTAACAGAACAATATGTTGATTAATATTCAAAATCAAATTGCTAGCTGAACAATATCTTCGAAATCAAATTGCTAGCTTAATAATATGTCAGTTTATATTCCAGATAAATTCCTAGCTTAATTACATGTTGACTTATATTCCAAATCGAATTGTTCACTAAATAATATTTTAATCATATAAAAAGTCGAAATGCTCACTGAATATTTTAACTCATATAGGAAGTCAAATTGCTGGCTGAATAATATTTTAATTCATATAGGAAATTAAATCGCTGGCCGAATAATATTTTAGTTTATATAGGAAATCAAATCGCTAACTGAATAATATTTCAATTCATATAGGGAATTAAATTGTCAACTGAACAATATTTTAATTTATATAGGAAATCGAACTGCTAACTCAAATTGGAAATCAAATTGCTAATTCATACAGGAAATTAAATTGCCAACTAAATGATAGTTAATTTGTACTCGAAATTAAATTTCAAACTTAAATTGGGTAGGAATAAATGGAAAGCGCTATCCAGCAACACCAGTAAGATAGAAAATCAAGAGGAATTTTAAATTTGGCATTTCGCGGCGTTATTTTAGCTTTGTTACATTTTGCAGCTCTATTATAGTTGGTTTACAACTTTGAGAGGGCTGTTTAAATTTTGAATTATTTTTTTGGGAATATTTTAACCTTACTAATTATTAGGTGTTCAGGCTATTATTATGGCTAAATTGCAACTCTCCCAGTCTCTACAACTGATAATTTGTTAATTTTGGATGACATGTAAAATACGGTGAAAATAAAATGCTCCGAAATTCCGTACGCTTACAAGTTTCAGAAACAGAAAAAAAACACGGAAATTTCAGTGATAAATATAAAAAAAAGTAGAGCAGCCAAAATTAATAATTTCTGAAATCGGTAATTAGAAATGTTCCCTAAATTGATCACAGTTGATGTCAATATTTCGAGTAACTCTGATAACGGCCAAAACTTGATGGTATTTTTAGAACTGAGATAATAACAAGTAAGTAAGATATTGCACAGAAACGGCAAAATATCAATTTAGCCGAGCTAAATTAAGCTGTTAAATTGGCTTCGATTATAATCCAGGGATGAATTCATTCGATAATTTCAATCAATACGAATTATCCATTCATTATTATGTAGTTGATAGCTCATAAAATGTCACGATTTCACCACGGTATAACCCTATCTCAACTAACTTACCTAAGCAACTTACTTTTCTTAAGTATTTCAATTTACTTACCTAAGCAACTTACTTTCCTAAGTATTTCAACTTACTTATCTAAGCAACTTAAGTATTTCAACTTACCTTTCTAATACCTTAACAGAATATCCTAGACTTAAGAATCCGGTGATCTAGGAAAAAAAAAAGAAACTTCAAGTAATTGAATATGACTTGAAATGATATGATTAACGGTTACTCATGCAATTGATGAACAAAAATGTAGTAGTGACATTTTTGGCGGAAATGCTCTCTCTTTCTTTTCCTCTATCTCTCCCTCTCCCTCTCTCCTTCTCTCTCCTTCTTTCCCTTCTTCTTCCTCTTTCTCCCTCTCAATTTACTTGTAACTTGTAGAAGATCATGATCAGTATATACGTTTTCCAGATTAGAGAATGTAACAAAAAGTGGAAACCTATTGAAATATTATTGGAAAAGTTCCTTCTCAATCTTCTCTCTTTATCTTTTTATCTTTTTTTTTTTCTTTAAGATGATAAGTGGTTCAAAGCAGTTTGAAAATAGATGATAAAATGAGATAATGAAGTTTGATAACTAATTACTATAATTTTACATAATTGCAACTAATCGTTTATAGCATTGTTAATTAATGCTGGCAACTTATTATTTAATTATTTATAAGACGTTAGTAATCATTTACTGATAAATTTAATTATCAATCATTTATGATTTATCACTTGTTTGCAAATAACCCCGCTTAGTGAAATGTTATCATTTATAAATAACATAATTGATATTAAGGATTTTACCTACAGCTTATTCAGTAATTTATCATTAATTAATAATTTACTGGACATTTTATTATTTACTGATAACTTGCTTAGCAATTCATCATATCCGTATCATTAATCACATGCATGTTGTTTTTATTTGATAGTCTATCGGTTTGTTGTTAGTTTTTTCTTTTTAACGGTAAATTATCATTTGTGCTCAACTTATTATAATATTCTAAACTTTACATTTTCAGAATTTATGATTCTATTTTGTTGAAATTGTAAATTCCTCCATTGTCTGAATTTTACCCATCTACAGCTACGGTAGTCTCTTGCTTAAGTGTACTTAACTTTTTTTTTCGGACTTTGCTAAACTATTCCTAATCTTGGAAAAAACTAAATTTTTCTCTGACATCATAATCAAAGGTTCAAAGGTCATTATCATCCTCCTTCTTTTTATTGAATAACCATTAATAGACAGGTAAATGGATTTTGGATGTTTTAAACTATCTTTACAATTTTTATCTATCAATAAGATCTGATCATGAATTCTAATTTTAAATTTTAAAAAAATTTTTCTGAAGAGAATAACAATGACATTAATAAGCTAATAATGCTAATAATGATAATAATACTAATGAACAATTTATAACTGAAAGAAATATTATTCAAATTAGGAATCAATATAGTATAAGTTGAAAAAGAAAAAC
>NW_018108394.1:76760-83648 GCF_000183805.2 Loa loa | reverse complement strand
CCGTATCATTAATCACATGCATGTTGTTTTTATTTGATAGTCTATCGGTTTGTTGTTAGTTTTTTCTTTTTAACGGTAAATTATCATTTGTGCTCAACTTATTATAATATTCTAAACTTTACATTTTCAGAATTTATGATTCTATTTTGTTGAAATTGTAAATTCCTCCATTGTCTGAATTTTACCCATCTACAGCTACGGTAGTCTCTTGCTTAAGTGTACTTAACTTTTTTTTTCGGACTTTGCTAAACTATTCCTAATCTAGGAAAAAAACTAAATTTTTCTCTGACATCATAATCAAAGGTTCAAAGGTCATTATCATCCTCCTTCTTTTTTATTGAATAACCATTAATATTAACTACTGTTTGATTTATTTTCCACCAATATTTTCATATCCTGAATGTTGCCTCTCAACTTCTTGTACTCTCAGGTGGATGATATAGAAATACAATTTAATTTTTGCCTAATTTCTTTTTTTCTCACATAAGATATTAAACGTTTACGTAATATCAAATAGAAAGATGAGCAAACTGTATCTGTTATTTGAAAAGTATTTGCTAAAAGTTTTAGCTGTTATCATTGATGATAGCATGAACTACAAATATCAGTTCAGGATTTGTTTAAAACCATAACCTATTATGGCAGGTATGCTAATGAGTACAATGAAGTGATGATATTTTGGAGCCTTCATAGTCGTTTTAATTATATTTAGAAGTTAACCAGCCAATTATGTATTCATTTTAATTAGATTATCTTTATTGTTTAAGAAAGGTTTATTTATCATGACTCACATGAGATATTTAATGGTATATCGAACCCAAATTTTTGAGTTTAATTTAATCTCATAATTTAATTTCGGCAATCATCACAATGGACATTTTCTTATAACTTTTCACTTTTCTAACAAAATTTTCCAGTTTTCCTCATCAATCCTCTTCTCTCTGAAATTATTTCCATCATTTCCTATTCCGTTATCTAAAAATTATTTCCATTTTTCTTCTTTCGCCTTCTTCCTCATTATCTCGGAATCATTCACACAGTTCCTCTTTCAACTTTCCAACTATTCAGACTATTTGCATATTTTTAAATTGTCAAAAATTGTGTTGTCAACTAAGAAATATAAATATCATCACATTTCAGGAAAAATGCCTAAAAGCTTAAGCGATGATTTGGAAGAAGGTGAAATATGTGACGATGAGGAAATTGTTATTAAACAATCTAATATTGCCGAATATTCGAATAAAGCAATCAGTGAACGAACAAATTTGACAGCGGAGTGCTTCCAATCCTCATATCTTGTCGGTAGTGGATCACTGTGTTCGAACAACAATTTAGAAATTCCTTATAAATCGGTTGTATCTTCCGAAATAAATGATGATTATCTACAAGTGAATAGTGATGAGGAAGAAAAGAAAGCAGAGGAAGACAAATGTGAAGATTTTCTTTGTTATGAAGTGGATGAGGAAGATAACGAGGAGTGTTTTCTGCATCACAAGATAATGGATATGGATGAGTCGGAAGACGAATTAAAGGTTACAAATTTCCAAGGTATGGTGGAATTCTTTTTTCTTCCACTTTTTTTGACATTATTAGGGAAATTGAATGTGAAATTTAATTGCATATTTGGATTTTAAAGTAATACATCTAACAGTAGCAACCAACATCTCTATATCAAATTCCGCTTTCAATGATTATAATATAATTTGAAAGTAAAGTTCAAAAAACTTGATTTTTATTTTGAGTAGCAGGAATAATAGCAGTTCATGCCTAAACGTCAAACGATTTTTGTTTGCCGAATTGCTATGCGAAATGCAGGAAGAATAGATAAGAGGGTTAAAGTAGCTTTGTTGAATAGTACTAAACATCCAGTACTACTTTGTAATTGGAACATTATCGCTTTTCCTTTAATGTTATAGAGGCTTTATCTGAAGCTATACCGGAAATTTGCACGAACCATTTACTTTTGCTAAGAGTCAGGAAAGGCAAAGCACTTTTTATTCTTTTTTTCTTTGTGTCTTATTTACTTCGCAACACTTTGCTATACTTCGAATAAAAATTGCTTGCTGCATAAGCTTTGATATTTCTACCTTTGTCATTCAAAATGGTTAAATTTCCTAACCAATGTCTTCTTTCAGGATTGCCATATCACAATGTTTCAGCAAAGATTTATGTACTACCTTATCAGCTGATAATTTTGCGGAAGTCTATAAATTTCAGATGAATTGGTGGAGTATCAGTCCAATTCAGACGACGAATTGGATTACGATGATAAGGATAATAGTGATTTTTCCGACGAAATTGTTTGCAGTGAAGGAATTATTGCAGCAAACGAATTCCACTCAAAGATGGCAGCATTGGCTATGGACACGGAAGGTGGAATAGATAGGAATGTGACAGCAAATGAAGATGAAATGCGAACAAATTTAACGGAAGAAGTGCCAGTTGACGACAGCTGGATTTTCCATTCATTAGGTTTGCTGTCATCGTGCTCAAAAAAAAAAGAAAGAAATAAAGAAATAGCTTGAAAAATGTTCTATTTGTTTCAACTAATTCCTCATCAGCTTAATGATGATGAGGTACTTCAGCATAGTTATTCGTTCAAATAATGTGGAGCTTAAGGTAATTCTTTGGGAATAACTTAAGAGAGTTTTGGGTACTTGTTATTGTACTTGAAATTATCTACGAAATGACAATTCCCTATGCGAATGGCTGTTTCAAAATATAGTGACGGATGTCACGATTTAGATGAAACACCAAGGATAGTTGTGCGGGGTAATGAGACAATGGACTCATGTATGCTACCAGAATCAGAGGGGATTTTAAAAGAGCAGCAAGCAGAAATGGATCTTTCCAAATTCGAAGTTATGATTGATGTAACCGTGCCTGGACATCTAAATTGTAGGTTTTCTCAAAAATGATCATCCAAATCGGTTCAATCGTTTATCCATTCATTTATTACTAGATTTGATGTTTCATTTCCTTCTTTCTTTTCTATTCTGTCCTCTTTTTTTTCCATTTATATTAGTTTTTTGCGGTATTTCCTAAACTGTATTCTACCACTTCATTTCGCACGGTTTTACAGGCGCCGATACTGAAACAATGGATGTTGTAAGGGATGAAAAGCCGATGTTGTATGAAGGATCAAATATTTATGCAAAACAAATCGTTGAATTAGAGAGGAAATTTGCCGAAGAGAAAGAAAATTATGTGCGCAATATGTATTCTCTACTGGTAACAGCGCGTGCACAAATTGAAACTCTCAAGAAGGAAAATAAGAAGCTTGAAATGAAGTAATTTTATCCATGTGATTAAAAGCGAAATAGCTAATATTCGGAAAGTTTCCGAAGTAGGCATTGCTATTTTTGAAACTAAATAACGGTTTTTATTTGAAGAATTAGATTTCAAGTGACATATTATGTGCTAGTACCTTTGATACTCTTATTTTTCATAGCTTAATTGCTAGTTTTAGTCGCCATGGTATTCTATTTTGGAACCAATATATTTCTAAGAGATGTGGATTTTTTCTATAGTACCTTCTAATAGCTCCAGTTTTTCTGATTCACATCATGTTGACATCAGTATGCTTTGAAACTTTCCGGCTTTCGTCAGTCGAGCTTTGGCTTGTTTACTTATTTTTTAAAGGCATGGTGAAGACAGTGGAAATATCTTTCCATTTACATCGACCTTACTTGAGCCAAAACTTTATTTGAAAATGTCAAACTTATTTGAAAATGAACAGGCATATTGTATTAGTAAGCGTAAGGGCTATTATAGCTATTTCCTAAAGGTTATTTTTTTAAAAATTATTCTTGTCAAAACACTAACGTAATGGTAATATAACTTACTATAGAACGAATGTGGGATATTTATTCATACTACAGGTGTAGCAGTTTTGCTTCATATCGATTATCCCACATTCACCCTATATAGTAAGTATCATACGCGTTGATTAGTTGTCTTTGGAAGTTTATTTATTGCTTTTTAGGCAAAAAAACAAATGTGTTGATCAAAATGATTTACGGAGAAAGAAAAAGAAATATATTGGTCAAAATGATTTACAGATTGCAAGGAAACTGTGCGATGAGTTGTCCTAAATGCAAACATCAGATATGCATAAGAAATAATTCACTGAAACCAAAATATATCAAAGTACTGAGAGGACGTTTTGCAATCGAAATGTTGTTCGATAATTTGGCAAAAATGGAGGAATGGCTCGCAGCGAATTATCTAGATGTTAATCCGGATGAATTACCGGTAGTGCTGGAGTTGCCGCGGAAACCGACACTTACTTCTACAAACAGTCTTCTTGCTCCCAAAACAGTATGTTGCACATCAAAGAATGTTTAACGATAAATGTTTTAGAAAGTATATAGTGCTGTTATGTTAACAGTTAATAAGGAGATCCTGACTTTTTTGCATCGAATAAATCCGAAATTTTGGATAATGTTGGGATCTGAAATGAAGCGACTCAGATTAACGAATATATGATAACGGGATTAGGAAATAGCAGTGGAAAAAAATGAACACCTCTTTCAGCTTCCTGAAATTTAGGATAGTGATTTTGTTATTTCTCTTCAAAATTTTAATGCTTGATGAACTACAGAACTCATTTAATAATCGTCGAAATACGGATAAAGTCGCCCCGACCTCATCAACTGTTTCCCAGAATCCAGGGAGCGTACATCCAGTAGCAACGCGACAAAATATGGAATTAGCTAGAGCTTCTAGCAATTTCAGTAGTGAGTTATAATTCAAAAATATTTCTTCAAGGCCCAAGTCTAAAAATACATTTTTCTAATTAAAGGTTCAATGTGGGTTATATTTTTTTACATCTCTGAAATAAAAAAGATTGGCGGGTTTTCGATGAATGAGTTGATGAATTCATTTCAGAACATTATGCGAAGCAACATGAAAAGTTAAATCATATGACACGAGATGAAAAGGAGCAAGAGAGGGTCAATTCGAGTACTCCATACGATTCTTGTGGTAAACGGGAAAAACGATCACATGCAAGAAAACGATCAGGGTCGGATAAATACGAAGAGCAACAGCGTAATCGTATCCTGTCGACGTATCCATCACCTGATAGATCGTTTGACCATGATCAGCGGCAGCGTTCCAGCTTTTCTAAGTCACGCAGTCACCATAGATCACGTCTGAATACGAAGTTAAACGTTACGAACTGCATGACATCCACGTCAGATCGCAAACTGACAGACCGGAAAGATCAACCTACAACAATAAATAATTTTGGGAATCGATTTGAATCCCGAAGTCCTTCTAGAGAGTATTGTAGACGACCAGTTAAGTCGCCGGTGTGTAACAGACCAGTTAAAAAAAGTTCTTATCAGAATTGTCGGAATTATTCAAGATCAAATCGAACAGGAAGAAGCGTGGAACAAAAACGGATATGACTAATTAATTTCAAGTAGAGTCGGTAAGACTGTTGCATAAGTAGCATATATAAAGTAGGATGAGCTAAATGGCACTATCCGCCTAGGTTTACAAGTCTTTCCCTTCTTTTTTTCCACACTTTAATCTGTTATCTTGTGATAGCTTAACATTTCACATGTGTCTGCAGAGCTTTTTCATTCGATTGTTAGACATCTATATAATTTCAAAGTTTTTAATTTTGCATTACTTCCTTCTTAATTATTTACCCCTTATTTTTTTATTTCCTTGTTCATTTGTTCTATTTCTTTTTATCATTATTTATTCTTTATTTATTTTTTTCCAATTTTCTTGTTCACTTATTGTTCTGTTGTATTATTCTATTCTATTACCTTCATTTTGTTCCGATTTGCTCATTGTTTCTGTTGTATTATTCTATTCTATTACCTTCATTTGTTCCAATTTGCTCATTATTTCTGTTGTATTATTCTATTCTATTACCTTCATTTGTTCTGATCTATTCAGTATAAAAAGAATTTGGAAACTGGATTGTTTCAAAGGTAACTTTAAATGATTTTTCGTGGAATACTGAAACGTTATATTTACGCTCGTCGATTTCCTAGTCATAAATTTCTCAGCTTATCCAAAATTGATTTCGTCTATCCTTAGAAAACTATTCTACATGAACTACGGAAATGTTAAATTCAAATCTGTAAATATCTTGAGGGAATATTAATTTTTCCTTCGTTATGTCTTCCTTATTGTGCTGAAATTGGAAATTATTTTTCGAACATTTCTGGTCATCTTCCTTGTCATTTGACATTTTGATGGTTCGTAAATTTCTTGATTGCTATTTCATTCATTGTAGAGTAAATCTATAATCGATAAAATCTTTTCAGCTCCATAAACATTTGCTTGAATGATCTATTCCGAATATAACTTTTTTCAGGGGAATAAACATGTTAAAGAATTCATATTCTTAAAGGTATAACATATAAGGTATTTAGACGACAATGTAAGATTTATTTGACGGCACATTTGCGAAAGTACATAGAATTTCTGGTACGAGTTGCATATAACATGAATTCAGAGGAATGATATATGCAAATAATGGCCAGTATATAAATGAAAGTTCTTTTACAACTATAGCATATGTAAGTGATTCTTTTACAACAAATACGCAAGTTGGAGAATTCAGTTTAAAGGTCGTAAAATTAGCAAGATTCATGTGAATGAAGCAAATAATTATAAGGAATTGATGAAATTACTCATCGGTGATATTAGTTTAATCCAACGTCACAGAGGACACATTTTGAGTAGTTACTATAAAATTAAACCTAATTACAGACTATTAAAGACTAAAGATGGGCGAATAACTTTATAACTGTTATATAAACACACATACGCACATACACACACACACGCACACACACATACATACATACATATACATACACATACACACACACACACATATACACACTCACACACACATAC